>NC_053028.1:447844752-448144752 GCF_003073215.2 Triticum urartu
GTGCGACACCGTATATCTGAAAAAGGGAAACTATTATGGGGTCAAATTCAACGTTTGCAATGCTATGCTTGGAATTTATGTGAAATATATGATTTTACTAGTTGTTCTGAAAACCCTAAGAAACACCTTCCCTATCAATGTGAGTTTAGTTACTATGATGTTCAACAATTTGAAGAATTTGTTGCTTTTAAGGGTGCTTCTGAAATTGCTTCTTTGATTGAAAAGTATGATGCTACTCTTCAAAAATATGTAATTTTTTCCATACTTGAATATTGTTATGAGAATTATGCTTCTAATGCTTATGTTAAACTATATATTAAGGACTACTCCGCTGTCCAAGAAGAGACTAATATTTTGCAGGAATCTATGGAAGAAGAAGTTGATGACACTGTGAGCTCATTGGATGAAAAAGATGAGGAGGAGAGCGAAGAACAAAAGGAGGAAGAGCGGATTGATCACCCGTGCCCACCTTCTAGTGAGAGTAACTCTTCAACTCATACATTGTTTAATTCCCCTTCGTGCTTACCGAAGGATGATTGCTATGATGACTGTTATGATCCCTATGATTCTTTTGAAATATACCTTTTTGATGATGCTTGCTATGCTTATGGCCAAGATGCACATATGAATTATGCTTATGGAGATGAACTTGCTATAGTTCCTTATGTTAACCATGAAATTGTTGCTATTGCACCCACCCATGATAGTCCTATTATCCTTTTGAATTCTCCCGATTATACTATATCGGAGAAGTTTGCACTTATTAAGGATTATATTGATGAGTTGCCATTTACCGTTGCACATGATGATTTCGATAAATATAATATGCATGTGCTTGCTGCTCCTACTTGCAATTATTATGAGAGAGGAACTATATCTCCACCTCTCTATGTTTCCAACATGATAAAATTGCAAGAAATTGTTTATACTATGCATTGGCCTTTACTAGGTGTGCATGAATTGCTCTTTTATGACATGCCGATGCATAGGAAGAGAGTTAGACTTCGTCATTGCTTGATATATGTTACTTTGTGCTCACTACTAAATTATAAATCATTGTTAATTAAAATTGGCCTTGATATACCTTGGGATCCGGGTGGATTCACTACTTGAGCACTATATGCCTAGCTTAATGGCTTTAAAGAAAGTGCTGCCAGGGAGACAACCCGGAAGTTTTAGAGAGTCATTTATTTCTGTTGAGTGCTTTCTTATAGTTTAAAAACAACAAAAATAAAGAGGGGAACCTAAAAAATTTTCAAAAAGGAAAGCGAAAGTGAGAAAGACAAGCATTGTTGAAGTGGGAGCAAGCCTTGAACTTTGTTCATGCTCACGGAAACTTTGTGAATCTTGATTACAGAAACTTTTCAACAAAAATAATTATCCCCTTGTACAATTCCATTGTATTATAAAAATAATGTGCCAAGGTTTGCCTTTAGGATGTTTACATTTGCTTGATGGTTTGTACGGTGCAGGACAGAAACTTTGGCTGTAGTGCGCAATTTTACATTTTTAGCTGGAACGTCAAACGGTTCTGATTCTTTTTGAACTGTCTTTCTATACAAATTTTTTATTTTTCCTAATTTTGGCAGAATTTTCCATGTATCAGAAGTATGGTGAATGTTCAGATTGCTACAGACTGTTCTGTTTTAGACAGATTCTGTTTTTGATGCATAGTTTGCTTGTTTTGATGAAACTATCAATTTATATCAGTGGATTAAGCCATGAAAAAGTTATATTAAAGTAGACACAATGCAAAAACAAAATATGAATTGGTTTTAAACAGTACTTAGAGTAGTGATTTGCTTTATTATACTAACGGATCTTACGGAGTTTTCTGTTGAAGTTTTGTGTGGATGAAGTGTTCGATGATTGAGAAGATCTCGATGTGAGAAGAAGGAAGAGAGGCAAGAGCTCAAGCTTGGGGATGCCCGAGGCACCCAAAGTAAATATTCAAGGAGACTCAAGCATCTAAGCTTGGAGATGCTGGGGAGGCATCCCCTCTTTCTTCAACAAATATCGGTATGTTTTTGGATTCGTTTTGTTCATGCGATATGTGCAAGTCTTGGAGCGTCTTTTGCATTTAGGTTTTTATTTTTCTTTTTATGCACCATGCTGGTATGAGATAGTCCTTGGTTGATTTATAGAATGCTCTTTGCACTTCACTAATATCTTTTGAGTATGGCTTTATAGAATGCTTCATGTGCTTCACTTATATCATTTGAAGTTTGGATTGCCTGTTTCTCTTCACTTAGACAACCACCATTTATGGAATGCTCTTTTTCTTCACTTATATTTGTTAGGGAACGGGCATATCTTTTGTAGAAAGAATTAAACTCTCTTGCTTCACTTATATCTATTTAGAGAGATGACAGGAATTGGTCATTCACATGGTTAGTCATAAAATCCTACATAAAACTTGTAGATCACTGAATATGATGTGTTTGATTCCTTGCAATAGTTTTGCGATATAAAGGTGGTGATATTAGAGTCATGCTAGTCGAGTAATTATGAAATTGAGAAATACTTCTGTTGAGGTTTGCAAGTCCCGTAGCATGCATGTATGGTGAACCGTTATGTAACAAAGTCAGAGCATGAGGTGTTTATTGATTATCTTCCTTATGAGTGGCGGTCGGGGACGAGCGATGGTCTTTTCCTACCAATCTATCCCCCTAGGAGCATGCGCGTAGTACTTTGTTTCGATGACTAATAGATTTTTGCAATAATTATGTGAGTTCTTTATGACTAATGTTGAGTCCATGGATTATACGCACTCTCACCCTTCCACCATTACTAGCCTCTCTAGTACTGCGCAACTTTCGCCGATACCATAAACCCACCATATACCTTCCTCAAAACAGTCACCATAGCTACCTATCATGGCATTTCCATAGCCATTCCAAGATATATTTCCATGCAACTTTCATAATCATCATATACATGACTTGAGCATTCATTGTCATATTGCTTTGCATGATCGTAAGATAGCTAGCATGATGTTTTCATGGTTTGTCCGTTTTTTGATGTCATTGCTACGCTAGATCATTGCACATCCCGGTACACCGCCGGAGGCATTCATATAGAGTCATATTTTTGATCTAGATATCGAGTTGTAATATTGAGTTGTAAGTAAATAAAAGTGTGATGATCATCATTATTAGGACATTGCCCAGTGAGGAAAGGATGATGGAGACTATGATTCCCCCACAAGTTGGGATGAGACTCCGGACGAAAAAATAAAAAAAAAGAGAGAAAGGCCAACAAAAAAAGAAAATGAGAAGGCCCAAAAAACAAAAAAAATGAGAGAAAAAGAGAGAAGGGGCAATGTTACTATCCTTTTACCACACTTGTGCTCCAAAGTAGCACCATGTTCTTCATATAGAGAGTCTCTTGAGTCATCACTTTCATATACTAGTGGGAATTTTCATTATAGAACTTGGCTTGTATATTCCAATGATGGGCTTCCTCAAATGCCCTAGGTCTTCATGAGCAAGCAAGTTGGATGGACACCCACTTAGTTTCAGTTTGAGCTTTCATATACTTATAGCTCTAGTGCATCCGTTGCATGGCAATCCCTACTCCTCACATTGATATCTATTAATGGGCATCTCCATAGCCCGTTGATACGCCTAGTTGATTTCTCCTTTTTTGTCTTCTCCACATAACCCCCACCATCATATTATATTCCACCTATAGTGCTATGTCCATGGCTCATGCTCATGTATTGCGTGAAAGTTGAAAAGGTTTGAGAAACGTCAAAGTATGAAACAATTGATTGGCTTTTCATCGGGATTGTGCATGATGTGAATGCTTTGTGTGGTGAAGATGGAGCATAACCAGACTATATGATTTTGTAGGGATGAGCTTTCTTTGGCTATGTTATTTCAATAAAACATAATTTCTTGGTTGGTATGCTTGAAATATTATTGTCTTTATGTCAAAGGATAGATTATTGCTTTGAATCACTCGTGTCTTATTATTCATACCATGATTAGACATATGATCAAGATTATGCCAGGTAGCATTCCACATCAAAAATTATCTTTTTTATCATTTACCTACTCGAGGACGAGCGGGAATTAAGCTTGGGGATGCTGATACGTCTCCGTCGTATCTATAATTTTTGATTGTTCCATGCCAATATTATCGAACTTTCATATACTTTTGGCAACTTTTTATACTATTTTTGGGACTAACATATTGATCTAGTGTCCTGTGCCAGTTCCTGTCTGTTGCATGTTTTTGGTTTCGCAGAATATCCATATCAAACGGAGTCCAAACGGGATAAAAAGGACGGAGCTTATTTTTGGAAAATATGGAAAACTCGGAAGGAAAATCAACGCGAACCAGTGCCCGAGGTGGTCACGAGGCAGGGGGCCGCACCCCCCCTTAGGGCGCGCCCACTACCCTCGTGAGCCCACCGTAAGGCGGTTGACGCTCTTCTTTTGCCGCAAGAAAGCTAATATTCAGAAAAAAAATCACGGCGAAGGTTTCAGGCCAATCGGAGTTACGGATCTCCATATATATATGAAACGGTGAAACAGAGCCAGAACAGAACGCAGAACCAGAGAGAAACAGAGAGATAGATCCAATCTTGGAGGGGCTCTCGCCCCTCCCATGCAATGGAGGCCAAGGACCAGAGGGGAAACCCTTCTCCCATCTAGGTAGGAGGTCAAGGAAGAAGAGGAAGAAGGGGGCCCATCTCTCCCTCTCCTCCGTGGCCATCATCATCATCACCGCGATCTTCACCAACACCTCCGCCATCTTCACCAACATCTCCATCACCTTCCCCCCTCTATCTACAGCGGTCCACTCTCCCGCAACCCGCTGTACCCTCTACTTGAACATGGTGCTTTATGCTTCATATTATTATCCAATGATGTGTTGCCATCCTATGATGTCTGAGTAGATTTTCGTTGTCCTATTGGTGGTTGATGAATTGCTATGATTGATTTAATTTGTTTGTGGTTATGTTGCTGTCCTTTGGTGCACATCATATTATTGCGCGCGTGGATCACACCCTAGGGAGTTGTATGTTGATAGGACTATGTATTGGAGGGCAAGAGTGACAGAAGCTTCAACCCAGCATATAAATTGATGCATACGGGATTGAAGGGGGACCAATATATCTTAATGCTATGGTCGGGTTTTACCTTAATGAACGTTAGTAGTTGCGGATGCTTGCTAATACTTCCAATCATAAGTGCATAGAATTCCAAGTAAGGGATGACATGCTAGCAGTGGCCTCTCCCACAAAATGCTTGCTATCGGTCTAGTAAAGTAGTAAATTGCTTAAGGGGCAATTTCGCAACTCCTACCAGCACTTTTCAACACTCGCTATATTTACTTTATTGTTTCTCTATCTAAACAGCCCCTACTTTTTATTTACGTACTCTTTATTATCTTGCACACCTATCCAACAACACCTAGAAAGTACTTCTAGTTTCATACTTGTTCTAGGTAAAGCGAACGTCAAGCGTGCGTAGAGTTGTATCGGTGGTCGATAGAACTTGAGGGAATATTTGTTCTACCTTTAGCTCCTCGTTGGGTTCGACACTCTTACTTATCGAAAACTGTTGCGATCCCCTATACTTGTTGGTTATCAAACATCGGGGAGGGAATTCCAATTGCGGCTTTGCGTGTCAGTCGGTTCTGCCATTGGGGTTTTCGGTGCCTGCGAGCCAGCATGGAAGTAGATTCAGGCGGGCGAGCGAAGAAGCTTCTCCTTGTGTGGCCGAGCAGTGAGCGGGGGGATATGGTACACGTGAGCTACCAAGGAAGATGGTGCGGGCGGGCGAGCAGTGAGTGGGGGTAAATGGTGTGCGACCGACGATGGGGAAGAGAGGAGGAAGAAGAGAGGAGGAAGAAGAAGAGATGGCAGTACTGGGTAAGGCTGATTTAGTAACACCAACACGCTGGTTCAGCTTATTAATTACGTGTCCCATCTGCTGCAGCGTGTATTGTCACTTCACTGCGAAGACTAGTTAATAGTTCTCTGTGACCGAGATGGGGAATAATGGATCGCGAGGACTTCCTTTCTACAGTATCCCTATGCCTCTACGCTCACTTCACTCATTTTGCTCCGTACCTAGTCACTTGTTGAAATCTGTAGAAAGACAAATACTCCGTATTTGGGAACAGAGGGAGGCTTTTACTCCGTACTATTTGGGAACATAGGGAGTATCACCATATGGAGGGAATAGAGGAAGCTTGAAATATGAACATGTCAATGGGAGGGAGTAAGCCCCATGCATGCATGCATGCATGCATGCAACATGCAACATGCAACACTCACACATACACATGGACACACGCAACACTCACGCACCCATGCGGCACACAGCACACGACGCAACACACACGCTCACGCTCAAGTGCTCAACCTACTACCTATGTCTGTGCAAGACTGCACATTTAGAGATTCACACATTGACCAGGGCATAATTAACGCCCAAAAGTAGCAGACTTATGTGTGCATGCGACCATTGAGATAAGAAGATGAAATGAAGGCCGTTGCATGCTGTAATTAAGGATAGACATGTAACCTATACCTACAGCACAAGTTGGTGCATTAGTCAATCAATATCGATTTAGATTAAAGGCTAAATGCATTGGAAGTGTAGATGTACATCATGTACTACACTCTTTGTTTTATAGCCGATGTACACTCTTTGTTGGAAGACCAAGGGAGGACACGTGCATGCACTCACATAGACAGCCAGGGCGGTTCGCGCGCAAGGGTTGGACTCGTGTCGCGCCTGCATAAAGTTTTGTTTAACTGATTTCTTTGATCTGCCAACTGACAGGTGGGACCCAGAAACCAGGTGACAATTTAACCAGTCAACAAAGTGCCACCTCGACTATGTGGCCGGTCAGTAGGGTGCAATATGGTGCTCTACAATCAGCTAGTGATCGTAAAATCGCCGCAAAACTATATATACTGACCGTAAAGAGCGTATTGTTACATACGTTGACCGCCAGTGTATTTTTCTCATTTCAAAATAAGCCATATTAATCGGAAAGGACGCAGTATGGACTACTACTACTAGTACTAGTACTGCTTTGATGTGTCCCGTCAACCCGCCGAACGAGGAGAAGCTTGCTTACTACGCCTCTCCCTCGCCCACGCGCGCGGTGGTTCGTAGGACGAGGAGAGGGTTTTGACTATAGCGCCCTCTCCCTCTCCCTCTCTCTCGCCCTCGCGGTGGACGTGCAATAGTTCAATCGGTGTCAGATTGCCAGAAGCATATTGTACTGTAGTATCATCATTGTTGGACCTTCCGAAGAGGCGAAGAGCCAAGTGCAAGGTTCACACGAGTATGAACTGTTGAACCCCCCGAAGAGGCAAAGAGCCAAGCGCAAGGTTTTATAGGAGTTGTCGTCCTAGTAGGAGTGTACTACAACTATAGAGAACGATGCTACTGTATGATGCCGCCACGTCACGTATATCCAAAGCTGTGCCACCTTTTTTTCTCAAAGAGCATGTTGGAGCCCGTGCAACAACCACACAAGTTGCATGTACACATAACACATTTACTTGTAATAAATTCTAAAGGACAAATGCCAGTATGCCACACAAGTTCATCTCCAATTCATGTGATAAATTTGTGCACGACTATGATACGTCCATTTTGCATCATGCTTTTATATCGATATTTATTGCATTATGGGCTGTTATTTCACATTATGTCACAATACTGATGGCTATTCTCTCTTATTTTATAAGGTTTACATAAGCAGAGAGAATGCCGGCAGCTGGAATTCTGGGCTGGAAAAGGAGAAAATATTAGAGACCTATTCTGCACAACTCCAAAAGTCCTGAAACTCCACGGAATACCTTATAATAGATAATGAAAAATCCTCGCCAAATATGAAGACCAGGGGGGCCACACCCTATCCACGATGGTGGGGGGTGCCCCCCCCCTAGGGCGCGCCCCCTACCTCGTGGGCCCCCTGGTGGCTCTCCGATGACCATCTTCTGCTATATGAAGTCTTTCGTCAAGAAAAAAACCAGAAGCAACCTTTCGGGACGAAGCTCCGCCGCCACGAGGCGGAACCTTGGCGGAACCAATCTAGGGCTCCGGCAGAGCTGTTCTGCCGGGGAAACTTCCCTCTCGGAGGGGGAAATCATCGGCATCGTCATCATCAATGCTCCTCTCATCGGGAGAGGGCAATCTCCATCAACATCTTCATCAGCACCATCTCATCTCAAAACCCTAGGTCATCTCTTGTATCCAATTCTTGTCTCCAAGTCCGGGATTGGTGCTAGTAGGTTGCTAGTAGTGTTAATTACTCCTTGTAGTTGATGCTAGTTGGTTTAATTGGTGGAAGATCATATGTTCAGATCCTTTATGCATATTATTACCCCTCTGATTATGAACATGAATATGCTTTGTGAGTAGTTACGTTTGTTCCTGAGGACAAGGGAGAAGTCTTGCTGTTAGTAGTCATGTGAATTTGGTATTCGTTCTATATTTTGATGAGATGTATGTTGTCTAGCCTCTAGTGGTGTTATGTGAACGTCGACTACATAACACTTCACCATTATTTGGGCCTAGAGGAAGGCATTGGGAAGTAATAAGTAGATGATGGGTTGCTAGAGTGGCAGAAGCTTAAACCCTAGTTTATGCGTTGCTTCATAAGGGGCTGATTTGGATCCATATGTTTCATGATATGGTTAGGTTTACCTTAATACTTTTGTTGTAGTTGCGGATGCTTGCAATAGAGGTTAATCATAAGTGGGATGCTTGTTCAAGTAAGAACAGCACCCAAGCACCGGTCCACCCACATGTCAAATTATGAAAGTACCGAACGCGAATCATATGAACATGATGAAAACTAGCTTGACGATATTCCCATGTGTCCTCGGGGGCGCTTTTCCTTATATAAGAGTTTGTCCAGGCTTGTCCTTTGCTACAAAAAGGATTGGGCCACCTTGCTGCACTTTATTTACTTTTGTTACTTGTTGCTCGTTACAACTTACACTACTAGGGAAAAGCCTAGCGGCAGCGCGGGTTTTAGGCCTATCAGTAGCATGGGGCGATGCGCTACTGATATGGCGCTACACTAACGTATAGCAGTAGCGTGCCTCCGCCCACGCTACTGCTAAATCGACTTAGTAGTAGTGACTTCGCGGAGGAGCGCTACTGGTAATTACTAGTAGCTCTTCTCCCAGCCCGCGCTACTACTGTTATTACGTATTTTATTTCTTTTTTATTTCATGTTGTATTCATACACCTCTATACAAGTTTTCATACAGCAGCAATTTAGAGATTGTTCTTACATCATAATGAGTTATTACATCATTGGGTGAAAGAACCGTGGACTAGTTTCAAGTGGATGGACATCCACTTGAAACTAATCCACGGTTCTTTCACGCAATGATATAATAAATATCATCATCATATCATTAACAACTTATCATCATAATACATCATTTTCATATAACACCTCCTCATGATCATCGTTTTGATCGATGAGACATCTCATAGCAAGTTGGTCACTAGTCATAATCACAACTACTCCTCATCATCAACTCTAACACATTGTACCACATAATAAACCTATTGTACCTCATAGGACCTACTCCATTATGGAGAATGCAGATTATCCTGTCTCCAATTCTTGCCTTTCGCTTAATGTTGCTTCCAAGAATCTCCTTATGAATGTCCAAACATTTTTTCCACTCTTTGATTAGCATGTGTTCACCGGTTTCAGAAATCCGATATGCACATGTGAGATCCGTAGGATAACCTAGCTGTATGTTCAGAACTTCAAGGCGACCATTTTAATACATCAGATGAGGCACACAATCCATTGGGATTTTCTGTTGAAAAACATAGTAATAACTTCATAGTTAGCAATGATGTACTAGTTTTAGAAGTATGCAAAAGATGAACGGATGTCGTAATAGTAAAAAATCTTACCAGGGTATCTCCATAGAAGTTATCATGGTTCAACACATGCACTAGTGGCACGTATTCGCCATAATTTGGAGGAGTTCGATAATAGGTATTGTAATTCTCAAAGAAAGTACAAAATGCGATCAGATGATTTTTCTCCTTATAAGTTAATTCGGAGCCATCGGTGTAGTGGGTTTTGTCTACCATCTTCCGCACATTCATTGAAGAATGAAAATAAGCTGTGAATGGAAACAAGCTGTCAACTATTTTGAAATAAACAATATAAATTAGTTAATAACTATGTTTGAGAAACTCACATAGA
Organism: Triticum urartu; assembly: GCF_003073215.2. NCBI lineage: Eukaryota > Viridiplantae > Streptophyta > Magnoliopsida > Poales > Poaceae > Triticum > Triticum urartu. The sequence continues at coordinate 447,854,974 of NC_053028.1, forward strand.
GGTAGAATCGGAAGCGTATCAACAAGGACCCAAATGTCCATACTGTTTTGCTCGATGTCAGGATCACCAAGATCCATGGTGACAATCATACCCTCATAAAAACCATACATTTTGCAAAGTGCTTCCCAATTTTGGCAACCAAAATGGGTTAAGCTCTGAGAATTGTATAGATTTACTTCAAAATCCATATCATGATGGGTCCTTAGGTGTATTTTCTTTGTTTCAAAATTTTCATGGTCTTCAAAACCCATCGTCTCCAAGACATAGCGTCTTGCATGGCATGGGATAATCTAGTCGAATTGTAAAAGATGAAAATTATACGTTGAAATAGTTGAAGTCGTGCTTAATTACGAAAAAAACACTTGTCGTTGTTGCGTACCGTTTCAACATCGAAGGTCTCCTCGAGCTTAATGCTGAAGCGCCGATCTTCGTCCAGCTCAACGAACATGTCGCACATACCTCGATCGTTGTGGCACCAGCTGCACTCCCCCGGGAGACTGTCATCATCCGAGGACGACATCTCCTACGTTCATAATTCAAAGATTAAACTTGTACAATTGAATATATGTACTAAAAAACCTAAATTAGATCATTATTTTTCGAGAAAATCCAGGCCACTCGATATTTCCTACGTATTCTAGCACAAGTCATGCTAGAATTCACGGAAAAATCCGGCATGACCTTTGTTAACAAAGGACATATCGAGCGCCTGAAATTTGCCGGAACAGAAATTAATCAACACTCCGGCAAAACATAGGCCACTCGGAGGTGTAAACTGAACATGAACGACCACTTGGGCAACAACATATCCTATTTGAGCAAATATGACATGTTTAGCTAGTTTTATTAATTCAACTAGTTCTTACTAAATATAAACTTACTATAAATAGAAAAAACTAGTTCTTTGTAAAAATAAAGTTGTTCAACTAGTTATATTAATTATCTTACTAAAAATACATTAGTTCTATTAATTTAACTAGTTTATTAATTTACATACTAAACTAGTTCAACTACAACTAAACTAGTTCAACTAGTTTATTAATTTACTTACTAAAAATAAAATAGTTGCTTTAACTAAAAAATAAACTAGTTCTATTGATTTTCGTACTAAAAATAAAATAGTTGTATTAACTCAACTAGTTCAACTAAGCACTTAATATAAATAAAAATAAACTAGTTTTTACTAAAAATAAACTAGTTCAACTAGTTATATTTATTTTCTTACTAATTCTATCAAACACTTATTAAAATTTAACCCAAACTAATTTGATGAACTCTAAAATTTAATCCTAACTAATTCGATGAACTCTAAAACTAATTCTACTTAACAACTACTGCCATAACTAGCATCTAATTTGATGAACCCTAACTAATTAGATGAACTCTGAAATTTAACCCTAAGAACCCTAGCTAGGCAGAGGTAGGGAAGGAGGAGGGCGTGCTCACCTCTGGCACCGGCGGAGTTAGGGAGAGGGGCATGCGGCGTCGAGGTTGGGGATGGGGTCGGGGCGGCGGGCGCACGGCGGAGGGCAGCGATGTAGGGGGTGTCGAGGTCGGTGTCGGGGCGGCGTCAAGGTCGCGGTCGAGGGCGGGGGCGGCGTCGAAGGTGTGTGGAGAGCGACGGGTCGCGTGCGGCGGCCGACGACGATGCAGGGCGGCGACAGTGGAGGAGTAGGGATTTGGGGGTGTGGTCATGGGGAAGAACGAACCACGCAGTTAATTAAGTTAAAAGTAGCAGTAGCGCGTTCCAGGAAGTGCGCTGCTGCTACGGTAGCTATAGCACATTTCCTAACAAGCGCTACTACTATTCCTTCTCTTTTTTATTTGCTTTCCATTTAATTTTATTTTCATTAGCAGTAGCGCCTTTGTCCGTAAACGCGCTGCTACAAAACAAGGAGCGGTAGCGTGGTTCCACGTAGATCGCTACTACTATGTGTAGCCTATCGGCTACACCGTGGGAATTTTAGTAGTAGCGCTTTTGTACTTGGGCGCGCTACTGCTATAACTGTATCTGTAGCGCGCTTTTAAATACCGCGTTGCTGCTAATTAGCAGCAACGTGCATTTTTATCCCGCGCTACTACTAATGTTCTGTGTATAAGGTTTTCCCTAGTAGTGTTATCTTATCACAAAACTATCTGTTACCACTTATTTCAGTACTTGCAGAGAATACCTTGCTGAAAACCGCTTATCATTTCCTTCTGCTCCTCATTGGGTTCGACACTCTTACTTATCGAAAGGTGTAGCGACCAGACCTCAAACAGTCTGATCTCTATGCTCAGGTGTCATCCTTGGATCAGTAATGCTGACACCACACAGTACTCGGAGGATTTATAACAGAGTAGCAATCACACACTTATTACATCGAGTGTCTCAATAGAGAACTTATTACAATAAATATGGCTTAAGGCCATCTAATAACGATAACATCGGAAGGCTTGGAAGATAAGTGAGTCCATCAACTCCAACGGCATCACTGAGTATAGAACCACGACCTAAAAACTCCTTAATCATCATCTGAAAAGTCTGCAACATTAACGTTGCAGCCCGAAAACGGGTCAGCACATGGAATATGCTGGCAAAGTAACACATAGAGAGTAATGGAATGAAACAGCTATACTATATGCTTATTTGGCTGGTGGAAAGCTCTATGGTTACAGTTTTGCGTAAAGCCAATTTTCCCTACTGCAAAGGAATAAAATTTATTTAACTATCATGGTAGTTGTTAAACATTGAGAATGGTTGACAGCATTCTCAATCCCAATTAAGCATCATCATTAAACAAAACCCAACAAAATTAAATTTTAGAGTAACATGTTGAGATTCACATGATAATCCAAGTACTAGATACTCAAGATGTCCATAACCGGGGACACGGCTAACCATGATTAGTTTATACACTCTGCAGAGGTTTGCGCACATTTCCCCACAAGACTCGATCGCCTCCATTTGGTATCTCGCACTACATGGTGTTTGAGAAGACGGATGACCGAGACATAGTCTTTCAGAAGCACTAGCACCTTACGATCGGGTAGACCGTACATCCCCTACATCTGCTAGTCTACCACTGTAAGAGTTCGCACAACTTAATCAACTATGCCAGAGCCCATAATGGCTTGTGGCTGCACACGGAAGTTTCTAGTATGAATAATCTCATGATCCCTTTGAGCCAGGGTGGCGGTCCAAAAGAAAAACAGGCAAGTCCTGGAATACCCAGGTGCCTCAATCCGCCCAGATGTGTGTTTAGGTTGCCACCTTAGATAAACCATTAATTAACAAACTCACATCTGTCATGGATATCACTCACCCAATCCACGTCTACTAGCATAGCATAGCAACAGTAAGCAAACATAGAAGTAACTCCCAAAGGTTTGAAAATAAACAAGTAATAGGTACTACCTCAACTACTTCCCAAACCCACAATTTAATTAGATCCTAATCATGCAATGTTTGAGGATTGATCTAATGCAATAAAACTGGGTAGTAGGAGGTATGATCAAAGTGTTACTTGCCTTGCTGATGATCCGCGAAACCTAGAGATTCGAAGTAACAGGCGGCGCACTCCGGGTATTCTATCACAGACAAACAAACAAGCATACAATAAGTACTCATCTAATGCACAGGTAAAACTCAAATAAGAGATCTAACCAGAAGGTTCAACTTAAGAACTCCGGTTTGCAAAAAGAATCAAATCAAACGAAGCAACGAAGGTCAAACGGTAAAAGAAACAGGCTTCGTTTACTATTCTGGATCTAGGGCAATTTTTACAGTGGCAAAAACTTGTTTGAGTTGGTTAAACGGTTAGAGTGTTTCGAGACGAAACTCCAGGCGCTTGAATCGCCTGATTCCAATAACCGAGCGAGAAGTTATACTAAAACGAAAATCGAATCAGGAATCGCGATCAGAAAAATCGCGGATTAAATCCGAGAAAAAGAAAAACGACGAACATTCGCTAGAACGAACGAACGGACGAACGCTCGCTATTTAAATAAATCAGAAAAAACCGATCTATTTCAAAAAAGCGGAAACTAAAAAAATCGATGAAAAACCGAACGGTTTTTTTTCGAGAAAACCGGCGGCACGGAAATCGAGGCAACCTCGGGCTGCCGATCGGCGAGGCGGCGGGCGGCGGCTCCGGCGACGGCGGCGCGGGCGGCGGGCGGTGGCGGCGGCGCGGGCGGCGGGGCGCTAGGGTTTCAGGGCGCGCGTGGGCTGGGGTTTCGGCTGGGCCTTCCCCCGGCTTATAAAGCCGGCCGGCCCAGGAGTCCGGGTCGGACACGGCCCGTTAGGTCGGTTCGTTTTTTTTAATAATTACGCGCAGAAAAACAAATAAAAGAAATACTAAACGGACTCCAAAAATCCCGAAATAAATTTTTCCGGGCTTCTAAAATCAAGCCGCACTAGGTGAACATTTATTTGGGGCCTAAATGCAATTTTGAAAAATGCACATTTTTCCTAAATTCAAATAAAATACCGAAAAACTCCGAAATAAAATCTTATTTGATTTTTTATTAAATCCTCAATATTTCTTTATTTTGGGAAAGTCATTTTATTCCCTCTCTCATATTTTTGTAATAGAAATAATTGATGATAAAATAATTAAAATCAAATGATCCTATTCGCAAAATTTGAGAAAACTCAAATATGAAAATAAGGAAATCCCCAACTCTCTCCGTGGGTCCTTGAGTTGCATGGAATTTCTAGGATCAAAACCAAAAGCAAATAAAATATGATATGCAATGATGATCTAATGAATAACATTCCAAATTGAAAATTTGGGATGTTACAAAACGACTACGATAGATCCCCTATACTTGTGGGTCATCAAGACTCTTTTCTGGCGCCGTTGCCGGGGAGTGAAGCGCCTTTGGTAGGTGGAATTTGGTAAGGAAAAATTTATATAGTGTGCTGAAATTTACTATAACTTGTTACTATGGAAAGTAATCCTCTGAGGGGCTTGTTCGGAGTATCTTCACCCCGACCAGTAGAGCAAAGAGTTGCTCCTCAACCTACTGAACCTATTGAAAATGAAATTCCTTATGAGTATCCTTCGGGTATGATAGAAAAACTGCTAGCTAATCCTTCTACAGGAGATGGAACAAAGCATCTTGATGAACACCTAATATACGTGGATGAATGAGGGAGTCCTGGATTAGGGGGTGTTCGGGTAGCCGGACTATACCTTCAGCCGGAATCCTGGACTATGAAGATACAAGATTGAAGACTTCGTCCCGTGTCCGGATGGGACTTTCCTTGGCATGGAAGGCAAGCTTGGCGATGCGGATATTCAAGATCTCCTACCATTGTAACCGACTTTATGTAACCCTAACCCTATCCGGGATCTATATAAACCGGAGGGTTGTAGTCCGTAGGCGATCAACTCCATATACAACAATCATACCGTAGGCTAGCTTCTAGGGTTTAGCCTCCTTGATCTCGTGGTAGATCTACTCTTGTACTACCCATATCATCAATACTAATCAAGCAGGACGTAGGGTTTTACCTCTATCAAGAGGGCCCAAACCTGGGTAAAACATCGTGTTCCCTGCCTCCTGTTACCATCCGGCCTAGACGCACAGTTCGGGACCCACTACCCGAGATCCGCCGGTTTTGACACCGACATTGGTGCTTTCATTGAGAGTTCCTCTATGTCGTCGCCTTTAGGCCCGATGGCTCCTTTGATCATCAACAACGATGCGGTCCAGGATGAGACTTTACTCCCCGGACAGATCTTCGTCTTCCGCGGCTTCGCTCTGCGGGCCAATTCGCTCGGCCACCTGGAGCAGATCGAAAGCTACCCCCCTGGCCATCAAGTCAGGTTTGGAAGCTTAAACTACAAGGCTGACATCCGCGGAGACTTGATCTTCGACGGGCTCAAGCCACGGCCAAGCGCGCCGCACTATCTCGAGGGGCATGATCTAGCTCTGCCCCCAGACAGTGTCCTGGAGGCCGCACACGCATCGGTTCCGACCCCTAACTCGGAGCCTATTGCGCCAATCGAGGATGAGCGATTGGGCGTCACCTCGAGGGCTGCGATCCCGAAAGCGATCGAGCCGAACGCTAGCCCCGCACTCTGCACGACCCATGACTCTGAGGATCTGGACTCCTTTCCGAACTCCGAACCCCCCGCGCCCCTGCCGATCGAATCCGATTGGGCGCCGATAATAGAGTTCACCGCCGCAGACATCTTTCAGCACTCGCCTTGTGGCGATATCCTGAACTCTCTCAAGTCTCTCTCCTTATCAGGAGAGCCCTGGCCGAACTATGGTCAGCGAGGATGGGATACGGACGATGAAAAAATTCAAAGCCCACCCGCCACCCACTTGGTAGCCACTGTCGACAATTTAAACGACGTGCTCAACTTCGACTCCAGAGACATCGACAACATGGATGACGATGCAGGAGATACCGACGAACCAACGCCCATAGGGCATTGGACAGCCACCTCATCTCACGATGTGTACATGGTGGATACCCCTAAAGGAAGCGACAACGAGGAAAAAGGGGATGGGACGAGAGATCGACCCCCCGAAAAGCAATCAAAGCATCGGCGTAAACGCCGACCCAAGCCCCGCCTCGACAAAAACCTAGCCATAGAGCAGGACGAGCCGATAGACGACAAGCAGGCCTTAGAGGAACCGTCCGAACAGGGCAACACGGATAGAGAAACCGAACATCCCTCCTCCGGCAAAAACGGCATTCCGGACGACCTCACGCCGAATAAACCTATGGAGCAGAAGAATCTCCACGAGAGGCTCGTTGCAACTGCACGCAGCCTAGAAAAGCAGAAGCGGAAGCTAAAAACAGCGGAAGATGCACTCCGGATTAGATGGAGCAAAGTAATCAATACCACAGATAAGTACGGCAATAGTCGCTGCACTAAAAGCAATCCGCAAAGAAAGCTACTGGCTGAATTCGACGAAGAGGCCCTAGAGCCCTCGCATTCAAAAAATGAAAAAGCCACACGGTCGGATAGACGACCCCATAAAGCGGCAAGCGGCGCCGCACCTAAATCGGCATGCGACCCACTTAAGGATTCACATCATGGCCCAGTCAGGTCCATTTATGGGCCAAGAAAGCAAGCTCTCGTAAGCAACGCTACGAAGCCATCATCAGAATCCGGCACACCCAAATACAGGGGCGCCGCACACCCCCTATGTTTCACCGATGAGGTCCTAGACTATGAATTCCCAGAGGGATTCAAACCCGTAAACATAGAGGCATATGATGGAACAACAGACCCTGGAGTTTGGATCGAGGGTTATATCCTCCACATACACATGGCTAGAGATGATCTCCATGCCATAAAATATCTACCCCTTAAGCTTAAAGGGCCAGCCCGGCATTGGCTTAAAAGCCTTCCCGAAAACACAATTGGAAGCCGGGAAGAGCTCGAGGATGCTTTCCGAGAAAACTTTCAAGGGACCTATCTCCGCCCTCCGGATGCAGACGATCTTAGTCACATAACTCAACAACCCGGAGAATCAGCTCGGCAGTTCTGGAATAGATTCCTCACTAAAAAGAATCAGATAGTTGACTGTCCGGACGCCGAAGCCTTAGCAGCTTTCAGGCATAGCGTCCGAGACGAATGGCTCGCCAGACACCTCGGCCAAGAAAAGCCAAGAACAATGGCCGCACTAACAAGCCTCATGACCCGCTTTTGTGTAGGGGAGGACAGCTGGTTGGCAAGGTGCAGCCCCAGCGACCCAAGTACATCCGAAACAAGGGATGGAAACGGAAAACTGCGGTGCAACAAGGACCGTCTCTGGACTAAGGACAAAAGTCCGAAGAGCACGGCAGTCAATGCCGGATTCAAAGGCTCACGACAAAATCAGGAAAAATCGCCCCCCCCCCCAGGATAACAGGGACGATCCATCCAACCTAAATAAAATCCTGGACAGGATATGTCAGATACACAGTACTCCTGGGAAGCCTGCTAACCATACCCACAGAGACTATTGGGTTTTCAAACAATCCGGCAGACTCAATGCCGAACACAAGGGGCTCGACACACCAAGCGAAGACGAGGACGAACCCCAAAAGCAGAGCACCAGGAAACAAAAAAATCTTCCCACAAGAAGTAAAAACAGTGAACTCACTTCACATAACAAAACATGCGGCGCCCGTAAAGGTATGCACCACACGGCCAATCCCCAAAGGGTCCTGCCACTGGTTGTCAAAACCGATCATCTTCGATCAGCTAGATTATTCTAGGAATATCAAGAATGTAGGCTGGACTGCCTTGATACTCGATCCAATAATTGGCGGACTCCATTTTTCAAATGTCCTTATGGACGGCGGCAGTGGACTAAACCTGATATATCAGGATACAATCCAGCACATGGGGATAAACCCAGCAAGAATCCGCCGAAGCAAAACCTCCTTTCAAGGGGTAATACCTGGTCCGGACACCCATTGTATGGGTTTTCTCCGGCTCAAAGTCATATTCGGCTCTGCCGATAACCTCCGCCGTGAAAAGCTGACCTTCCATATCGTCCCGTTCTCAAGTCGCTATCAAGCACTACTGGGACGCGAAGCTTTCGCTCGCTTTAACGCAATACCGCATTATGCATCTCTTACGCCTAAGATGCCCGGTCCACGAGGAATCATCTCTTTGAAGGCGAAGCACTAAAGTGCGCCTCCCCAAGCGGAGGACTGTGCGGCCGCTTTGACAGCCCCACAGCAAAACGGCCTCACTGGCCAAAAAACTTCGAAATAGGTCATTCAAGACCATGAACGCGGATAGGCGAGTTCGGTGCAAAATCATCATTGATGCAGGCCTAGAAGCCATATACCCCCGCACTAGGGGCTCCACGCATATACAATAAGAGACAATAAAACTCAATCTTATATATCTTACTTTATACTTTGCTTATTTTAAACTTTTTCGGCACGACCCGTTTTCAACTCAGTTCCTCTCTTTTACAGATGAACGTCGTGCGGCGCCCGTCCAGGATACGGCACAACGGAGACACAGGCGCAGACGTGCAGTAGGGACCCGTCCTAAAGGATTCTTTTTAGATTAAGACCCTGCGTAAACCTTTTTTACTCTCTTGTTGCTACACATCCCCTGGTTTTTTCTTTCTGATATAACCAAGGAGGAGGCTGGCGTCTTGGCATGTCGCCACGTCAGAATTTTTGCACGTACCTGGACACTAGAGGCTTTTTTAATAAAGAGTGTTGTTTCGCCCGCACTCATAAAGACCGAACACCTTAGGGAGTGTTCGGCGTCGCGAGTTTTGGCATTATATGCATCAGCTCCGAATCATGTCTTTGGTCAAATGTTGGTTTGCCCGGCTCCTGAGTTCGGCTACCTTACGTTCCGCTCTATCGGCTAAGGTAGCACCAGGAGAACTACTGCGATTGTGCCCCGGTTCGGCCGGGCGAGCACCTCAGTAGAGAAAGCCGAAAACTGACTGTCATAATGTAGCGTGAGACTGGTCAGCCACTCAATGACCTATCAGAATCTATCGGATTCCTCCGCTTTAACGAAGGGCCGCTTCCCGGTCAGGCACATACGCGCCCTGAACTCGGACGAGCGCAGTTGCCACCAAGGGGCTACCTCTATAGTCTCACTGTCAAACTCCTATGGCTAAGGGAAAGTGTTAAAGCATTATAGTCCATTTGCCTGGCCCGCTGCGCTATCACCTCCTTTGTAGGACCAAGACGTTAGGTTAAGTGTGAAAATGCGTCTTCTGCGAGCACCCCCGCACTATGTGCGTGGGGGCTGAAGCCAACGACTGCCATCTTTCAGATTCTATATATATATATATATATATATATATCTTAAAACGGCCGCACAAGAGGTGTTCCCAATACTTGGAGGCACAAGTATAAAAAAGGCCACTACAGTTTATCAAAATATTACTTTATAATTACATATGCTATCATAACATAGCATCTTTCGGGCACTGCGTCTCTATTACACGAGCGCCTTCAAGAACTTCCTGAAAATAGTGCTCGGAGGGTACTCGGCTTTTGTCCGAATCTCGGGACGCAACAACGGTGGTCTCCATCTCTGCCCAGTATGTCTTAACACGGGCAAGAGCCATCCTAGCGCCCTCTATGCACGCTGACCTCTTCATTGCATTTATATGCGGCACCGCGTCAAGGAATTGCTGCACCAAGCTGAAATAACTCTTCGGCTCCGATCTCCCCGGCCACAGGTGACCCATGATGTACTTCATGGCGAGTCCAGACAACCTATTCAGTTCGGCCCATTGAGCCAAACGATCATCCACTGCCAGTGGACACTCTGGATTGTGAAACTGTGACCAGAAAAGCTTTTCCACTTCGCGATCTTTCTGATCTCAAAAGTGTTCGGTTGCATCAGCAGCACTCGCTGCCTAGTCCAGATAGGTATCCTCCACACTCCACATCCGGTCCAATGGAGCAAACTTTGGATCACAAAATTTCCTTCGCAGCATAAAGGGCTTTCCAGCCTCAATCTGTTCGGCCTGACGCAGCTCCTCCTTCGCAGCTCTCATCGCAGAGCGCGCATCCTTGGCATTGGCAACAACCTTCTCTAAGTCCGTCTGTTTCGCCTGGTCTTCTTTTTCAAGAAGTCTGCAACGGTCTATAGCGCTTTTTAACTTTTCGGCCATCTCGGCCATATCTTCCTTGCTTCGGCAATGAGCAACCTGTTCGGCTCTCGGCTCTTCAAGGGCTTTCTTGGTGGCCGCATCACTTTCGCTGGCTTGTTCTTTAGCTCGGGCAAGTTCTGCCCTAAGACTCTCCACGGCGGCCGCACCATCTGCGTCAAGCACACACATCGTAAGACACAGGCATAAAACTGTTCTTACCTGATGCCGCCCGAGGAATTACATACCTTGAGCCTCATCAAGCCGCTTATTGACAAGTGTGATGTCGGCATCTGCCATGTCCAGTTGCCGCTTTAGTTCGGCAAAATCGTCAGTTCGGCTCGATTCCGGACACCCTGCCACCTACATTCAAAGGCGACATCTTAGATCTGGGATTATGATCCTCCGCGTGCCGTCATTTCTTCACGACGCGCAGAGTCTCAGGGGCTACTATCTACATAGGGAGCATCTTACTCATGCGCAACTGACAAAAGTATACATTATCTAATGTACCTCGAAACCCGTTAGTAAACTTTTGACGGCCTCATACAATCCGCTCTCTACGGATGAAATCCTTTCAATCACCGCGCCCATCAATGCGCGGTGCTCCTCTGAGATAGAAGCTCGCCCCAGCAGAATCTTTAGCTCCTCCGGCCGAGCACCAGACGGTGCCAGGCTCGTCCCATGACCTCTTTCGAAGGCCGGACGCAGAGAACCTCGGGGGGCTGCATAGCCACCTTCCGCCCCTGCCGGATTTGGAGAAACCCTCCGCGACGACACCTCAGGGTCGCTCGCCTCGCTAGGTGGCACGGCAGGGGGAGGCGTCCCGCTCTCCATCATCTCCGGAAGGAGATCCCCCGAAGACGAGCTCTGCTGAGAAGGGCTGAGGTCCGAGCTACAAGATAAAGGTTTGTTTAATCTTCTCAGATATAAATCAAGGACTTCCCTCATCCCTCAAAAGGAAAATCTTTTCTCCACTTATGGCTCGCTGGAGGGCTGATCCCCTTGAGGGCGTAGTCCGGCCGAGGAACTCCCCGGCGTCGGACCCTCTGACGAGGATTTTCTCCCCCGTTTCGAGGCCATGGTTTTCGGGTCGTCAGAGGCGGGTCTCTTCTTCCCCTTAGGAGAGGAATTGTCGGTTCCTCCCTTCGGAGCAGCCTCCTTCGAGGAGGCCATAGCTTCCTTGTCCTCCCCCTCCAAAGGCATTATCTCCAGCATCCTGACCAGCACGGGATCCGGCCTGGTTTCAGGAAGGGGAGCCGGACACCTGATCAGCTTTGCCTTCGCTATCCACTCCTGTTTAAAAGGACGGCTCTTTTAGGGGCACGTTTATGACAATTATATGGATAGAAGTTCTGGGTACAAGGTTTCTTACTTGAGTATCCGGGCGATTGCAGCTTAGGCCTGCGTCCTCGGTTAAATCCGGACACATCTCTTGTGATCCGAAGAACAGTCTATACATCTCCGCGGGCATTGCGCCCATAAAGTTCTGGAGAGCTCGCGGTCCCTCTGGATTAAACTCCCATAGGCGAAGGGGGCGACGTTTGCCGGGCAATATTCGGCGAATCAGCATGACCTGCGTCACCTTGACCAAGCTGAGGTCTCCTTCCAAGAGATCCTTAATTCAGCCCTGTAACAGGGGCACATATTTGGGCAAACCCCAATCTAACCCTCTGTTAACCCATGACGCTAGCCGTGGTGGGGGACCCGAGCGAAAGGCAGGAAGCGCCACCCACTTGGTGCTCCGGGAAGCGGTGATATAAAACCACTCTCGTTGCCACAAGCCTAGCTCCTCTCGAAAAGAGCCCTCGGGCCATGGAGCATCAGCATTTTTGCTTATAACAGCGCCTTCGCACTCTGCGTGCCGTCCCTTGATCATCTTCGACTCCACTTTGAAAGTCTTGAGCCATAATCCGAAGTGAGGGGTAACACGGAGGAACGCTTCGCATACAACGATAAACAAGGAGATATGGAGGATGGACTCCGGAGCTAAGTCGTGGAATTCTAGCCCGTAATAAAACAACAGTCCCCTCACAAAGGGGTCCATCGGGAAGCCTAACCCCCGAAGGAAGTGAGACATGAACACTACGCTCTCACCAGGCTGGGGACTGGGGATAGCCTGCCTTTGAGTAGGCAACCTGTGCGAAATTTCAGCGGTCAAGAACTTAGCCTCTCTCAACTTTAGCACGTCCTCCTTCGTGACGGAGGAGGACATCCATCGGCCTTGAAGGTCGGAACCGGACATTGTCGAAGGTCTGAGGCGCCCGGAATCTGGAGCCTAGGGTGTTGGAACTCGAGGCGACGGGCGAACTTGTTTTGGGATTGGAGAAAGGGAGTAAGGCCTTGGTATCTTTATAAGAGGTCGAATACCAGGAGCCCTCCCCGTAACCGTTTGGGACTCGCCTTTAATCGAGAAAACATGCTAACGGGCACGATTGGGTTACCCACGTCCGTATTGATGAGAATCCCATAAAAGGGGGGCACACGATCTCTGCTTCGACAAGACGTGCCAAGGAAACCGCCTCGCAAAACACGCTGAGGTGGAAAGGTGAAAACGATTCGAGTGAAGGATTTGGCTGTAGTGTGATGACGCACTGCGGAATACGTCAGCATATTTGATTTGTGTTAATATTATTCTGTCTATGGCAATATGTGGAAGTTTATTTTGCAGAGCCGGACACTACTCTTGGTGTTTACAATCTTCTATGAAGGACTTGGAGGAGGAACCCGCCTTGCAATGCCGAAGACAATTTGCGCGTCGGACTCGTTGTCATTGAAGCCTGGTTCAGGGGCTACTGAGGGAGTCCTGGATTAGGGGGTGTTCGGGTAGCCGGACTATACCTTCAGCCGGACTCCTGGACTATGAAGATACAAGATTGAAGACTTCGTCCCGTGTCCGGAAGGGACTTTCCTTGGCGTGGAAGGCAAGCTTGGCGATACGGATATGCAGATCTCCTACCATTGTAACCGACTTTGTGTAACCCTAACCCTCTCCAGTGTCTATATAAACCGGAAGGTTTTAGTCCGTAGGACAACATACACAACAACAATCATACCATAGGCTAGCTTCTAGGGTTTAGCCTCTCCGATCTCGTGGTAGATCTACTCTTGTACTACCCATATCATCAATATTAATCGAGCAGGATGTAGGGTTTTACCTCCATCGAGAGGGCCTGAACCTGGGTAAAACTTCGTGTCCCTTGCCTCCTGTTACCATCCGGCCTAGACGCACAGTTCGGGACCCCCTACCCAAGATCCGCTGGTTTTGACACCGACATTGATGCTTTCATTGAGAGTTCCTCTGTGTCGTCGCCGTCAGGCTTGATGGTTCCGACGATCATCGATAGTGATGCGGTCCAGGGTGAAACTTGTCTCCCCGGATAGATCTCTGTCTTCGGCGGCTTTGCACTGCGGGCCAATTCACTTGGCCATCTGGAGCAGATCGAAAGCTATGCCCCTGGCCGTCAGGTCAGATTTGGAAGTTTAAACTACACGGCTGACATCCGCGGGGACTTGATCTTCGACGGATTCGAGCCACTGCCGAGCGCGCCGCACTGCCACGACGAGCATGATCTAGCTCTGTCGCCTAACAGTGCCCTGAAGGCCGCACCCGCATCGGCTTCGACCTTTAATTCGGAGCCAATTGCGCTGATCGAGGATGGGTGGATGGACGCCGCCTCGGGGGCTGCGATCCTAGCGGCGATCGAGCCAAACACCAGCCCCGCACTCTGCGAGACTCGTGATTCCAAGGAGCCGGACTCCTCTCCGGACTCCGAACCATTCGCGCCTCTGCCAATTGAATCCGATTGGGCGCCGATCATGGAGTTTACTACCGCGGACATCTTTCAGCACTCGCCCTTTGGCGATATTATGAAATCACTAAAGTCTCTCTCTTTATCAGGAGAGCCTTGGCCGGACTACGGTCAGCAAGATTGGGATACGGACGATGAAGTAATTCAAAGCCCACCCACCACCTACTTTGTAGCCACTGTCGATGATTTAACCGACATGCTCGACTTCGACTCCGAAGACATCGACGGTATGGACGCCGATGAAGGAGACGATGAAGAACCAGCGCCTATTGGGCCCTGGAACGCCACCTCGTCATATGACGTATACATGGTGGACGCACCAAAAGATGATGACGAGGAGCGGAAGGACGCACCGAAGGCTTGTTCCCTCGAAAAGTAGTCAAAGCGGTGACGCAAGCGCTGCCCCAAATCTCGCCTTGACAGAAATAGCGATCACACAGACCCAGCGCTGGAGCAGGGCGAACCGCTGCCGGACAACGGCAATCCGGATAATCAAACCGAACAAACAAATCCTATCAAGGATAATGGTCCGGACGACATAATGGGACCTACTGAACCTATTGAAAATGAAATTCCTTATGAGTATCCTTCGGGTATGATAGAAAAACTGCTAGCTAATCCTTTTACAGGAGATGGAACAAAGCATCCTGATGAACACCTAATAAACGTGGATGAATGAGGGAGTCCTGGATTAGGGGGTGTTCGGGTAGCCGGACTATACCTTCAGCCGGAATCCTGGACTATGAAGATACAAGATTGAAGACTTCGTCCCGTGTCCGGATGGGACTTTCCTTGGCGCGGAAGGCAAGCTTGGCGATGCGGATATTCAAGATCTCCTACCATTGTAACCGACTTTATGTAACCCTAACCCTATCCGATATCTATATAAACCAGAGGGTTGTAGTCCGTAGGCGATCAACTCCATATACAACAATCATACCGTGGGCTAGCTTCTAGGGTTTAGCCTCCTTGATCTCGTGGTAGATCTACTCTTGTACTACCCATATCATCAATATTAATCAAGCAGGACGTAGGGTTTTACCTCCATCAAGAGGGCCCAAACCTGGGTAAAACATCGTGTTCCCTGCCTCCTGTTACCATCCGGCCTAGACGCACAGTTCGGGACCCACTACCCGAGATCCGCCGGTTTTGACACCGACAATGAAGTTTGTGGATTATTTAAGCTTGCAGGTATACCCGATGATGTTGCTAAGAAGAAGGTCTTTCCTTTATCTTTGAAGGTAGACGCATTGACATGGTATAGGCTATGTGATGATACGAGATCATGGAACTATAGAAGATTGAAATTGGAATTTCATCAAAAGTATTACCCTATGCATCTTGTTCATAGTGACCGCAATTGTATATATAATTTTTGGACTCGCGAAGGAGAAAGCATCGCTCAAGCTTGGGGGAGGCTTAAATCAATGTTATATTCATGCCCCAATCATGAGCTCCCCAGAGAAACAACTCTTCAAAAAATTTATGCTTGGCTTTCTGAAAATAATCGCACCATGCTCGATACTTCATGTGCTGGCTCTTTTATGATGAAGACTATTGGATTTAGATGGGATTTATTGGATAGAATTAAACGCAACTCTAAAGATTGGGATCTCGACGAAGGTAAGGAGTCAGGTATGACACCTAAGTTTGATTGTGTTAAATCTTTTATGGATACCGATATTTTCCGTAAGTTTAGCACTAAATATGGACTTGATTCTGAGATAGTAGCTTCTTTGTGTGAATCTTTTGCTACTTATGTTGATCTCCCTAAGGATAAATGGTTTAAATATCATCCTCCCATAGAAGTAAAAGTAGCTGCACCTATTAAAGTTGAAGAAAAGACTGTCACTTATAATGATCCTATTGTTCCTACTTGTTATGTTGAGAAACCACCTTTCCCTATTAGGATAAAGGATCATCTGATCATAGTAAATTGGTACATGCATAATTAATTACATAGGTGGCTACTACACACATGACATTTCCACACACACCAATAAAGTAAGCTATATATTGCATGCATGATTATCTAGCATAAACGATCATCTGATCATCATCTACTTCTTGTGATGCTTGCTCTTCTTGTGTCTCGATTCGGGCTCGTCAATTTGGGTAACGAGGCACTTCCTCATCTCAACGATCCGCCTATGCATCTTGTAGCATGTGTACACGCTCTTGGCCGCGAACCTGAGGTGAGGTTCATCCAGTTGCTGCATCCAGGCCTTGTGCCAGGATACGGGACTTGTTCTCTGGGCATCCTGCTTCACCTTTTCGTAGTAGGGGTCGATGATGGCCGAGGCGAGCTCGACCAGGGATTCCTGCTTCGTGGTGCCCCAGACCCTGTAGTGGTCACGGATTTCAACAAGGTTCTTCCAGGCCAAGCCCGTAACACTGAGCGCTTTTACATCGTCTTTGGTATCCATCATGGCGAACTTGTAGTCGGTGCTATTTACAAACCTATTGAAACGGTCGCAAGGCCCTGTAGCCATGCAGTAGTGGTAGATGAGGACATGACGGCACACGCACAACTGGGCGATGACAACCTTCTGATCTATGCCGGGACGACCGGCGGTGTACTGGAGGTTGATGCCGACCACCTTGTACTTGTCTCTAGCAAGCAACTGCTCAACGCTGTTGATGTAGTCGTCCACCATGGCCGAGTCAATGGTGTACACCACCGAGAGATTCGTCTCCCTCGCGTGGGTCTCCACTCTATGCTCGCCGAACTCCATTGGAGCGTCGCCGGACATCCCCCTTCTATGTGTCGTCGTGTGTGTGCTTGTTGTGTTGTGGGGCGCGATCAAAAGGTTGAAGAGACTAAGGTTATAATGGCCACGAGAATTAAAGGGGAAGCCGGACGGCCGGGAATATCGGCAGGCCCTGATGGCAGTTCTAATTTGCAGCGCGTAACTCCATTGTGCCGCACGTAACTGCATTGCATGGCAACACGCGCGGTGCAACCGCATGCATATGGGGCCCCAGATGTGATCGTGCGCACGCCCATTCGCTGGTAGAGCGCGCGCGGAGGGACGCGAGCGGAGCGCTCCGCGGTCGCGTCAAGGAAAAGTTGTCCACAAGCCGAGCGCGCCGACAGACGCGAACAGAGCGCACCAACGGACGTGACCGAGCGCGCTGTGGCGCCTAATGGCGAGCACAGCGCGCTGCGGCGCCTAACGGCGAGCAGAGCTTGCCGAGGGACGAGAGCAGAGGACGGCAGAGTGATACGTGGCAAATAAGGCGAACTGTGTGAGCGATGTCAGAGACATCAAGCACGAATTATATTGGAGTTGCGTGTGCGATACGCAGCAGACAGTTGATCCATCAGAGTTGTTTGTGATGGAATAAGCCGTGTGTGTTGCGGGCAAATGGTCGCTGGTGTATGACCTTAAATTTAACCAAAAAAGTGTTAATGCATGTTACAAAAATTGTATAGCTGGAAACTATGTTCAAATATGACTCCAACGATATAATCTATGGCGACATGCATTCGTATTTTATTAGTTAATAAATCCTACTTATAAACCAGGACGGGGGTATAGTAGGAAATTAAATCGCAAACGTTTTTTATTAACTGTATGTGTACGTGTCCTCTCGTCCTCCTCAAGCATGTCTTGTCACCCCGCTACCGCAGACGGCTTATAGCGCAAGCTTGCGCAGCGCGAGGGAGTGTTCTTTTGGCCAAACAGTGGCGCCAATGAATCGTCGCTGAGCCCGTTCCCACCCAACCTCATAGGTTCCACGCAAGCTTCCTGCCCGACTCGGTGAAATCCCCAAAATCCCAATGCTTACCGGCCTGCTATAAAAACCCTCACAGCCGACGAGTCCTGCATCGCATTTTCCCCTCCCTCCCGGTAGCTTATCTTGTCTGCTTCTTCCACAATCGCCAATGGCACCCGTCTATCGTCGTCGCTCAGCAACTCTGCCATCATCAGAGGACGGCTCCAGCAGGGAGGCTACACCGCGGCGACGGCGCAGTCCCCCGCGCAGTGTAGTGCGCCTGGCGTCCTTGATGGGTGTGCGCGGAACACCCACCACACGCTCTGTTGCCGCTGCCTGTCGGCAGCTATTGCCGGCCTTCATTGCCGCCACACCACCGTCGAAAGCCAGGGCCATCTCCCGCTCCGCCGCCGTGGCACAAAGGCGGGAGGTGGCCGTCGTGGCTGCCACCCCACTACCGGCCATCGTGCCCATCACCCGCTCCGCCACCACGGCCCGAAGGCGGGAGGTGGCCGTCATGGCCGCCACCCCACTGCCGGCCACCGTGGCCATCACCCGCTCCACCACCATGGCCCGAAGGCGGGAGGTGGTGGTCGTGGCCGCCACCCCGTCATCGGCCGCCGTGGCCGCCAGCCCACCGTCGACCGTCGGGATCATCACTCGCTCCGCCACCGCCACCCGAAGGAGGTGGCAGAGGTGGAGGCCTTCACGTGCTTCAGCAACCTTGCGTGCTACATCGAGTTCTTGCAGGAAGAGGAGGAGCGCCTCATTGAGCATGCAAAGAGCCTTACGCAGCCGTGGCCGCAGCACACGCTGACGCAGAGGTGAGGAATCGGTTTATCTCCGAGCAGTTGGGCCGCTTCGAGAGGGATCGTCTAGAGCAGAAGTGGGCATTCGAGCTGGCGAGCGTTGCTGAATGTGCAACAGTGGCAGGCGCCGTATTGCATTTGTCCAGCTCGTCGGTAGGCTCCTCCTCCTCAGCCTCTTACTGAGCATGCTCGGCAGAGGAGAGGCTGCTGGAAATAGCACAAAGCCCCTCCGTGGTAGTAGTAGTATTTAGGGGATATTTTGTTCAGTTCATATGACTATAGATGTGTGGTCGAACTGTACAACGTACTTAAAATTAGCTAGTATATATAGTTGAACTAGCTATTTCAGTACGTGGTTGGCAACAATTGGGGAGAAGTTTGGTCGGTTCAGCTGTCGAGTTGAACTATTTGTATAAATTAAGAATGACTGCTTAATGTATGAATGAAATCTATGCTTAAGTACTAAATTTTAGTTGCAAAAATTGCATAGTGCTAACGATTTCTAGCTGCATATGTTGACAAGTCGCAGTGTTACAAGGATTGACAAATGGCAACGTTACTAGATCAACAAATGTAAATCTTTCCAGTTTGACAAATGGCAACATAACTAATATGAAAGATGCAAATCTTACCAAATTGTTTGTACGTGGCTGCACACGGGTCATCCAGAACAACCGTTTGCATTGAAGGGATGCACAAATCCTGCGCTACTCTCACTTTCCATGCGGGTGTTCTATTTAAATCGTTTGTGACCAAGAGCTGTAGATATCCTGCTCGGCACATTTTCTCCTGGCTTCCTGGGGAAGATGTCGGTTTGCATACGGGTGTTCTAACTAAAATGTTTGAGATGAGTGTTTTATATTTAAAAAGCGAATTAAACTGCGGCTTGAGCGCCATTAATTGAGAGGACGCGAGCAAGGCGGGCGGCCATGGAAATCAAAGGGCTCGCTTCCCAGTGAGACTGTGTAGAGTACAGCTCGCACGCTTCTCGGTGAGCCTACGCACTCGAGGACAGCTTGCACGCCACTCGATCAGCCTCCGCACCGGAGGGTGCTCGCATGCCTCCCGTTCAGTCAAGGTCAAGCAGTTGTCCGCACGGCGCCTCCTACAGCCATTAAAACCAAGACACGTAGCGTCACATGAATGGTTAATAGAATTTTGAATTTACTAGAATTTTAAAAAACAGGCATCTCAATGTTTTGCCGGCAATCAACAGTGCCCCCGTGTTTGAAATTCATGCCCATTTCTTGCATGGGACCTAAGCATGCACCCAAGGACACATATTTGATTTTTCAACAAATTTATATGCACTGGAGCATGTGCATGTAGTTCAAATTTGAATTATGCACATAAAATGCATTGAAAACTCAGTTAATGCATAAAAATGTGCAAATGAACCCTGAAAAATTACAAAAATTCGCAACACACTCCTGTTGTTCTATGTTGACACGAGAAAAAAAAATTAAAGCAATAAGAGGCAATGGATATCGTTTTGTCTCCAAAGGTGGGACGTTCCCTACCGAAAACCATCATGCTTGTTGTGAGAAGCTCCAGTTTGTGAGAAGCATATACCCAAACCTTCCCCAAATGGGACAAAATTTGTACCATGGCATGTTGATGCCCCTCGATGATGGCATGCCAAGTTTCATGAATTTCATATGAGTTTTGGATTTACTAGAATTTTAAAACCAAGCATCTCAATGTTTTGTCGGCAATCAAAAGGTCCCCAATGTTTGAAATTCATTCCCATTTCTTGCATGGGACCTAAGCATGCACCCAAGGACACATATTTCATTTTCAACCAATTTATATGCACTGGAGCATGTGCATGTAGTTCAAATTTGAATTATGCACATAAAATGCATTGAAAACTCAGTTAATGTTTAAAAATGTCCAAACGAACCCCGAAAAATCAGAAAAATTCGCACAACACTCCTGTTGTTCTATGTTGACACGAGAAAAAAATTAGAATGCAATATGAGGCAATGGATATCGTTTTGTCCCCAAAGGTGGGACGGACCCTACCAAAAACCATCATGCTTGTTGTGAGAAGCTCCGGTTTTATAGAAGCATATACCCAAACCTGCCCCAAATGGAGCAAAATTTGTACCACAGCATGTTGATGCCGCTCCATGATAGCATGCCAAGTTTCATGAATTTCAGACGAGTTTTGGATTTACTAGAATTTAAAAACCTAGCATCTCAATGTTTTGCCGGCAATCAACGGTGCCCCGGTGTTTGAAATTTGTTCCCATTTCTGGCATGGGACCTAAGCATGCTCCCAAGGACACAAATTTGATTTTTCAACCAATTTATATACACTGGAGCTTGTGCAAGTAGTTCAAATTTGAATTATGCACATAAAATGCATTGAAAACTCAGTTAATGCATAAAAATGACCAAAGGAACCCTGAAACATCACAAAAATTCACACAACACTCCTGTTGTTCTATGTTGACACGATAAAAAAATTTGAAAGCAATAAGAGGCAATGGATATCGTTTCGTCCCCAAAGGTGGGACGTTCCCTACCGAAAACCATCATGCTTGTTGTGAGAAGCTCCGGTTTGTGAGAAGCATATACCCAAACCTACCCCAAATGGGACAAAATTTGTACCACGGCAAGTTGATGCAGACGGGTTTTGGATTTACTAGAATTTAAAAACCAGGCATCTCAATGTTTTGTCGGCAATCAACGGTGCCCCGGTTTATGAAATTCATTCCCATTTCTTGAATGGGACCTAAGCATGCACTCAAGGACACATATTTATTTTTTTTCAACCAATTTATATGCACTGGAGCATGTGCATGTAGTTCAAATTTGAATTATGCACTGAAAACTCACTTAATGCATAAAAACGTCCAAACGAACCCCGAAAAATCGCCAAAATTCACACGACACTCATGTTGTTCTATGTTGACACGAGAAAAAAATTTGAAAGCAATAAGAGGCAATGGATATCGTTTCGTCCCCAAAGGTGGGACGTTCCCTACCGAAAACCATCATGCTTGTTGTGAGAAGCTCCGGTTTGTGAGAAGCATATACCCAAACCTACCCCAAATGGGACAAAATTTGTACCACGGCAAGTTGATGCAGACGGGTTTTGGATTTACTAGAATTTAAAAACCAGGCATCTCAATGTTTTGTCGGCAATCAACGGTGCCCCGGTTTATGAAATTCATTCCCATTTCTTGAATGGGACCTAAGCATGCACTCAAGGACACATATTTATTTTTTTTCAACCAATTTATATGCACTGGAGCATGTGCATGTAGTTCAAATTTGAATTATGCACTATAAATTGTACCGACCAGACCTCAAACAGTCTGATCTCTGTGCTCCGGTGTCATCCCTGGATCAGTAATGCTGACACCACACAGTACTCGGAGGATTTATAGCAGAGTAGCAATCACACACTTATTACATCGAGTGTCTCAAAAGAGAACTTATTACAATAAATATGGCTTAAGGCCATCTAATAATGATAACAACGAAAGGCTTGGAAGATAAGTGAGTCCATCAACTCCAACAGCATCACTGAGTATAGAACCACGACCTAAAAACTCCTTATGCGTCGTCTGAAAAGTCTGCAACATTAACGTTGCAGCCCGAAAACGGGTCAGCACATGGAATATGCTGGCAAGGTAACACATAGAGAGTAATGGAATGCAACAGCTATACTATATGCATATTTGGCTGGTGGAAAGCTCTATGGTTACAGTTTTTGCGTAAAGCCAATTTTTCCCTACTTCAAAGGAATAATTAATTACTATCATGGTGGTTGTTAAACATTGAGAATGGTTGACAGCATTCTCAATCCCAATTAAGCATCATTAAAACCCCACAAAATTAATTTAGAGTAACATGTTGAGATTCACATGAAAATCCAGGTACTAGATACTCAAGATGTCCATAACCGGGGACACGGCTAATCATGATTAGTTTATACACTATGCAGAGGTTTGCGCACTTTTCCCCACAAGACTCGATCGCCTCAGTTTGGTTTGTCGCACTACATGGTGTTTGAGAAGACGGATGACCGAGACATAGTCTTTCAAAAACGCTAGCACCTTACGATTGGGTAGACCGTACCACCTACATCCCCTACATCTGCTAGTCTACCACTGTAAGAGTTCGCACGACTTAGTCAACTATGCTAGAGCCCATAATAGCTTGTGGCTGCACACGGAAGTTTCTAGTATGAATAATCTCACTATCCCTTTGAGCCTGGTGGCGGTCCAAAAGAAAAACAGGCAAGTCCTGGAATACCCAGGTGCCTCAATCCACCCAGATGTGTGTTAGGTTGCCACCTTAGATAAACCATTAATTAACAATCTCACATCTGTCATGGATATCACTCACCCAATCCACGTCTACTAGCATAGCATGGCATAATAAGCAAACGTAGAAGTAACTCCCAAAGGTTTGATAATAAACAGGTAATAGGTACTACCTCATCTACTCCCCAAACCCACAATTTAATTAGATCCTAATCATGCAATGTGTGAGGATTGATCTAATGCAATAAAACTGGGTAGTAGGAAGGTATGATCAAAGTGTTACTTGCCTTGCTGATGATCCGCGAAACCTAGAGATTCGAAGTAACAGGCGGCGCACTCCGGGTATTCTATCACAGACAAACAAACAAGCATACAATAAGTACTCATCTAATGCACAGGTAAAACTCAAATAGAAGATCTAACCAGAAAGTTCAACTTAAGAACCCTGGTTTGCAAAAAGAATCAAATCGAACGAAGCAAAAGAAATCAAACGGCGAAAGAAAACAACTTCATTCTAGTAATCTGGATCTAGGGCAAATTTTATAGTAGAAAAAACTTGTTTAAGTTGATTATTCGGAAAGAGGGTTTCGAGACGAAACTCCAGGCGCTTGAATCGCCTGATTCCGATAAACGAGCGAAAAGTTATACTAAAACGAAAATCGGATCAGAAATCACGATCAGAAAATAACCGCGGAAAATCCGACGAAAAAGAAAAATGACGAACAGAAAAAAAATTCCTAAAAAAACGGCACGGAAGTCGAGGCGGCGGCGAACCTCGGGCGGCGTGCAACTCCGACGAGTCGGCGGCGGCGGCGGCTGGCGGCTGGGGCGGCTGGCCTAGGGTTTGGGCGCGGCTATGGGCTGGCTCTCAGGCCCCGGGGTGGTGCCTTATAAAGGCCCCGGCCAGGGGAGTCCTGGCCGAGTACGGCCCATAGTCGGTTCCGCGTTTTTTTTTAATAATTCCGCTCGGAAGAAAAATAAAAAGAAATACTAAACGGACTCCAAAAATCATGAAATAAATTTTCCCGGGCTTCTAAAATCAAGCCCGATAAAGTGAACATTTATCGGGCCCTAAACGCAATTTTGAAAAACGCGCATTTTTCCTAAATTCAAATAAAAATACCGAAAATCTCCGAAATATAACTTATTTGATTTTTTATTAAATCCTCAATATTTCTATATTTTGGGAAAGTCATTTTATTCCCTCTCTCATATTTTTGTAATAGAAATAATTGATGATAAAATAAATAAAATCAAATGATCCTGTTTACAAAATTTAAGAAAACTCAAATATGTTAATAACGAAATCCCCAACTCTCTCCGTGGGTCCTTGAGTTGCTTAGGATTTTCTAGGATCAAAACCAAAAGCAAAATAAAATATGATATGGATGATGATCTAATGTATAAAATTCCAAATTGAAAATTTGGGATGTTACAAACCTACCCCTCTTAAGATGAATCTCGCCCTCGAGATTCGGGTTGGCTAGAAAATAGGTGAGGGTGGTCCTTGAGCAAATCTTCCTCTCGCTCCCAGGTGGCTTCATCCTCCGTGTGGTGGCTCCACTGAACTTTGCAAAACTTGATAACCTTACTGCGAGTGACTCGGCTGGCAAACTCGAGAATCTTGACTGGTTTCTCCTCATAGGTCAAATTGTTATCCAACTGAATTGCTTGTAATGGCACTGTGTCTCTCAAAGGTATGTCAGCCGTCTCCGCGTGACACTTCTTCAACTGAGAAATGTGGAACACATCATGAACTCCTGCCAATCCTTCTGGCAATTCCAACTTGTAGGCCACTTCTCCCATACGCTCCAAAACTCGATATGGCCCTACAAATCGTGGCGCTAACTTCCCCTTAACTCCAAAGCGCTTAATCCCTCGAAGTGGGGATACTCGAATATAAGCTCTGTCTCCGACTTCGTAAACTGTCTCTTTGCGTTTAGAATCTGCGTAGCTCTTCTGCCTGGACTGGGCTACCTTGAGCCTATCGCAAATCAACTTCACCTTCTGTTCAGACTCTTTAATCAGATCTGGTCCAAACAACTGGCGGTCTCCAATTTTGTCCCATGACAACGGTGTCGTGCACCTCCTTCCATACAGAGCTTCGAAAGGGGCCATCTTCAAACTGGTCTGATAGCTATTATTGTAAGAGAACTCTGCATATGGCAAATTATCATCCCAACTAGATCCATAATCTAGCGCAGAAGCTCTCAGCATATCCTCCAAAATCTGATTGACTCTCTCGGTCTGTCCATCTGTCTGCGGATGAAAAGTTGTACTAAACTCTAGCCTAGTACCCAAAGTCTCATGCAACTGCTTCCAGAACTTTGAGGTAAACTGGGTTCCTCTATCTGATACGATGCTCCTCGAAACTCCATGCAAACATACGATCCTGGTCATGTATATCTTTGCCAACTTAGCACTAGTCTAAGTGGTCTTTACTGGGATGAAATGAGCTACCTTCGTCAATCGATCAACTACAACCCAAATCGAGTCATAGCCTGAACGAGTCCTTGGTAATCCCGTGATAAAATCCATGCCTAGCTTATCCCACTACCATTCGGGTATCGGCAATGGTTGCAACAATCCTGCTGGCTTCTGATGCTCTGCCTTTACTCTCTGACATACGTCACAAACTGCTACATACTCCGCAATATCCTTCTTCATTTCGTTCCACCAGAAAATATCCTTCAAATCCAAATACATCTTGGTATTTCCTGGGTTAATCGAATACGGTGAATCATGTGCCTCTTGCAGAATCAATTTTCTGATCTGTGGGTCATTGGGTACATAAACACGGTCTTCAAACCATAGGGTGTCGTGCTCATCCTCATGAAATCCATTAGCTTTTCCTTCTTTCATTTTCTCCTTTATAGAAGCAATCTCCTTGTCAGATTTCTGAGCCTCTCTGATTCTGTCCATCAAAGTTGACTGAATTTCCAACGCTGCTACATAGCCTCTCGGAACTATTTCCAAACATAGTTCACGAAGATTTTCTGCTAACTCCTTGGGTATTTCTCCCGTCATTAACGTATTGACATGGCTCTTGCGGCTTAATGCATCAGCTACTACATTAGCCTTCCCGGCATGATAATGCAATCTCATATCATAATCCTTGATGAGCTCCGACCATCTCCTTTGTCTGAGGTTCAACTCCTTCTGCGTGAAAATGTACTTCAAACTCTTGTGATCCGTGTACACCTCACAATGATTTCCAATGAGGAAATGTCTCTATGTCTTCAATGCATGCACTACGGCTGCTAACTCCAAATCATGCGTGGCATAATTCAATTCATGAGGCTTCAGTTGTCGTGAAGCATACGAAACAACTCTTCCTTCCTGCATAAGCACTGCTCCAAGTCCTCGACGTGAAGCGTCGCAATACACCTCATAATCCTTCGTTTGATTTGGCAAACTCAGCACTGGTGAGGTAACCAAACGGTTCTTCAATTCCTGGAAACTAGCCTCACACTCCTCAGTCCATTTGAACTTAGTATCCTTCTTCAGCAACTCCGTCATAGGCTTCGCAATCTTTGAGAAGTTCTCAATAAATCTCCGGTAGTATCCTACGAGTCCAAGAAAACTCCGGAGCTCTTCAACTGTTGTTGGTGCTTCCAACTTGGTCACGGTTTCAACTTTAGCGGGATCTACTGCTATACCTTCTCCAGATATAACATGTCCGAGGAATCCTACTTCCTTCAACCAAAACTCACATTTGCTGAACTTGGCATATAATTGATGTTCTCTGAGCTTTCCAAGTGCCAAACGCAAATGCTAATTATGCTCCTCTTCATTCTTCGAATAAACCAGGATATCATCAATGAACACTACGACGAACTTATCCAAAAACTCCATAAACACTTTGTTCATCATGTTCATAAAATAGGCAGGCGCGTTAGTCAGACCAAATGACATAACGGTATACTCATACAGCCCGTACCTGGTGGTAAAAGCTGTCTTCGGAATATCCTGTTCTCGAATCTTCAACTGGTGGTATCCTGATTGCAAATCGATCCTGGAAAACACTTTAGCTCCTTGCAATCGATCAAACAGATCATTGATCATTGGCAGTGGGTACTTGTTCTTGATTGTTACTTCGTTCAATCCTCGATAATCAACAACCATCCTTAACGATCCATCCTTCTTCTCCACTAGAAGTACTGGCGATCCCCAAGGTGAAGAACTTGGGCAAATATATCCCTTATCCAGTAACTCCTTAATCTGCTTCTTAATTTCCACCAAATCCTTTGCTGGCATCCTATATGGTCTCTTTGATATTGGCCCAGTGCCTGGCAATAGCTCAATCAAAAACTCAATATCTCTATCTGGTGGCATGCCTGGCAACTCTTCTGGAAATACATCAGGGAAATCCTTTACCACTGGTACTTCCTCCTGCACAACTCCTGATAAGGAATTTACTTGTGTCCTGTTTGGCACATGCCGGGATACATACTTGATCCTTCTTCCTTCTGATGTGGTAAGCAAAATTGACTTACTAGCACACTCAATATTCCCTTCATACTTTGATAACCAATCCATGCCTAATATCACACCCAATCCTTGAGATTCCAATACTACTAGGTCTGAGGGAAAAACATAGTTACCAATCCTTAATGGTAACCGATCACACCATAGACTAGCCATATACTCTGCTCCTGGAGAGGTTACTAACATGGGTGACCTAAGGGCTTGGGTTGGTAGGTTATACTTATCCACAAATCCCCTTGAGATGTATGAATGCGATGCACCAGTATCAAAAAGAACGAGTGCAGTAAATGACTTAACCAAAAACTTACCTATTACTGCATCGGGCTGAGCTTCAACCTCCTCCACGCTAACGTGGTTCACCTGTCCCCTGTTGAAAGGGTTCGGCTTCTTCCCAGAACTTCCATTGCCATTTTGGCCTTCAGGACATTCATTTGCATAATGTCCTGGCTTCGAACACTTATAGCAAGTGACGTGGCTCAAGTCCTTCTTGGCTGGGGTTGATGGGGTGTTGCGGTTCTGTCCATTGCTTCCTCCATTCCCATTACCATTCTTGGTGCCATTGTGATTGTGCGAGCTACCTACTCCATGGGTATGCTGAAAATGTCCTCCTGGTCTAGGGGTAAAACGTGGCTTCTGCTGAGCTCCTGAATTATACTTTCCTTGTCCATACTTCCTCTTGCGGTTCTCAATTTGTTGCTGCTTCCCTTCAATCATAAGAGCACGGTCTACCAACTCCTGGTAGTTGTTGAAGGTGGCTACCATCAACTGCATGCTCAACTCATCATTCAGTCCTTACAGGGACTTCTCCTGCTTATCTGCATCCGTAGCAACGTCATCTGGGGCATAACGTGCTAGCTTACTAAACTCCTCCACCTACTGGCCAACTGTCCGTCCTCCTTGGCGCAAGTTACGAAACTCACGCTTCTTCATGGCCATTGCTCCTGCTGAAACATGGGCAGTACAAAAAGCCTGCTGAAACTGGTCCCATGTGACAGTGTCGACTGGGAAGGTGGCTGTGAAATTCTCCCACCAGGATGCTGCGGGTCCTTCTAACTGATGTGCGGCAAACTTAACCTTCTCTGCATCTGTGCATCCTGCGATGGTCAACTCCCTAGCTATCTTGCGGAGCCAATCATCTGCTACTATCGGCTCGGTGCTACTGGAAAACACCGGCGGATTCAGCCTAAGAAAACGGGCTAAGTGGTCAACAGGTGGTGGTGGTGGTGGTGGGTTGTTGTTGTTCCCCTGATTCTGATTCTGAACTAGCAACTGCATCAAGGTGTTTTGCTGCTGGATCAACTGGGTGAGCTCCGGCGAAAAGGCAAATCCGGGGTCATGTCTCGGAGGCATCTGAGGGTTTAGAAAAGATGAGATATAAGAATAGAGGGGGTCTAAAGATAAAACACTACCCATATGCACATGTGGCAAAAGCAAACAATTCACTTCAGTCAAACAAACAAGGCATACAATCGATCTAACTATCGCAAAGTGCTCGGACTACTATATTTACATGGTGGACTACTACTACTAATGAGGTGGTCTACTAGAAATATTCTACGGTTGTAGACTCCATGATATCTACTCCTGCTTCATCAACATAGTCATCATTGCTACTATCTTGTTCCGAGTCGGTGCCGTCAATGATGATGTAGTCTTCCGGGATAATCTCCTTGGGTTCTTTGTCTTCATCTACTGGTGTTGGGCCTCCCATAAATACTGCTAGCTTCATAGTTAGGTCGGCATTCTTATCCACCAATACTTCAATTTCTTCTTCATAATCTTCGCGTGTAGCCTTGAGTTCTTCCTCCAGTTCCTTGATTCTAGTCTTAGCCTTCTTCAGATCTATCATGTCGGCGCACATCTGATTCTCCTGTCGTTGAATGTGATGGTTGAACTCCTGAATAAAAGCTGCAATTGATCTATCTTTCCTAGTGCTGATCATCTCCCAGTGTTCATCTCGGCGCCCACAAATCTGGTAGATAGTATCCTTGAGATCCTTGCGGTAGACTTCGCCAATGCGTCCCATGGAGATGTGAGCTGCCATACTCTTTCCTAGATTCCAAGTCGGTGCATCAAAAGAAAACTCTATGGGTTCAGTGAATGGCATGAACGTCCTTCCTGGAACTTGAACTTGAATCATCCAGCGCTCTTCTTCAGGTAAAGTGGCGTTGTAGGTTCTCGTGAAGCTTGGTATTCCTATGTTCAGGTATCTAGTGACTTCCTTCAAGTGGCGTCCAAAGGGTGTATCTTCATTTGGTTGTGTGAACTTGTTCCTTGCATCCGCCATCCTAAAGAGTAGAAAAGATGAGAAGTCAGAAGAGAAGAGAGTGAGTAGTGATCTAGGTCTTTAGCATAGTGGTCGTGTCCTACAGTCAGCGTGTGCTCTGATACCATCTCTCGACCAGACCTCAAACAGTCTGATCTCTGTGCTCCGGTGTCATCCCTGGATCAGTAATGCTGACACCACACAGTACTCGGAGGATTTATAGCAGAGTAGCAATCACACACTTATTACATCGAGTGTCTCAAAAGAGAACTTATTACAATAAATAGGGCTTAAGGCCATCTAATAACGATAACAGCGGAAGGCTTGGAAGATAAGTGAGTCCATCAACTCCAACGGCATCACTGAGGTATAGAACCACGACCTAAAAACTCCTTAATCGTCGTCTGAAAAGTCTGCAACATTAACGTTGCAGCCCGAAAACGGGTCAGCACATGGAATATGCTGGCAAGGTAACACATAGAGAGTAATGGAATGCAACAGCTATACTATATGCATATTTGGCTGGTGGAAAGCTCTATGGTTACAGTTTTTGCGTAAAGCCAATTTTTCCCTACTTCAAAGGAATAAATTAATTACTATCATGGTGGTTGTTAAACATTGAGAATGGTTGACAGCATTCTCAATCCCAATTAAGTAACATCATTAAAACCCAACAAAATTAATTTAGAGTAACATGTTGAGATTCACATGAAAATCCAGGTACTAGATACTCAAGATGTCCATAACCGGGGACACGGCTAACCATGATTAGTTTGTTACACTCTGCAGAGGTTTGCGCACTTTTCCCCACAAGACTCGATCGCCTCCGTTTGGTTTCTCGCACTACATGGTGTTTGAGAAGACGGATGACCGAGACATAGTCTTTCAGAAGCGCTAGCACCTTACGATCGGGTAGACCGTACCACCTACATCCCCTACATCTGCTAGTCTACCACTGTAAGAGTTCGCACAACTTAATCAACTATGCCAGAGCCCATAATGGCTTGTGGCTGCACACGGAAGTTTCTAGTATGAATAATCTCATGATCCCTTTGAGCCTGGGTGGCGGTCCAAAAGAAAAACAGGCAAGTCCTGGAATACCCAGGTGCCTCAATCCACCCAGATGTGTGTTTAGGTTGCCACCTTAGATAAACCATTAATTAACAATCTCACATCTGTCATGGATATCACTCACCCAATCCACGTCTACTAGCATAGCATGGCATAATAAGCAAACGTAGAAGTAACTCCCAAAGGTTTGATAATAAACAGGTAATAGGTACTACCTCATCTACTTCCCATCCCACAATTTAATTAGATCCTAATCATGCAATGTGTGAGGATTGATCTAATGCAATAAAACTGGGTTGTAGAAAAGGTATGATCAAAGTGTTACTTGCCTTGCTGATGATCCGCGAAACCTAGAGATTCGAAGTAACAGGCGGCGCACTCCGGGTATTCTATCGCAGACAAACAAACAAGCATACAATAAGTACTCATCTAATGCATAGGTAAAACTCAAATAAGAGATCTAACCAGAAGGTTCAACTCAAAAAAATCAAATCGAACGAAGCAAAAGAAATCAAACGGTGAAAGAAGACAACTTCGTTCTAGTAATCTAGATCTAGGGCAAATTTTATAGTAGCAAAAACTTGTTTAAGTTGATTATTCGGAAATAGGGTGTCGAGACGAAACTCCAGGCGCTTGAATCGCCTGATTCCGATAAACGAGCGAAAAGTTATACTAAAACGAAAATCGGATCAGAAATCGCGATCAGAAAATAACCGCGGAAAATCCGACGAAAAAGAAAAACGACGAACAGAATTTATTTTTCCTAAAAAAATGGCACGGAAGTCGAGGCGGCGGCGAACCTCGGGCGGCGTGCAACTCCGGCGAGTCGGCGGCGGGGCGGCGGCGGCGGCGGCTGGCGGCTGGGGCGGCTGGCCTAGGGTTTGGGCGCGGCTATGGGTTGGCTCTCGGGCCCCGGGGTGGCGCCTTATAAAGGCCCCGGCCAGGGGAGTCCTGGCCGAGTACGGCCCATAGTCGGTTTCGCGTTTTTTTAATAATTCCGCTCGGAAGAAAAATAAAAAGAAATACTAAACAGACTCCAAAAATCATGAAATAAATTTTCCCGGGCTTCTAAAATCAAGCCCGATAAAGTGAACATTTATCTGGGCCCTAAACGCAATTTTGAAAAACACGCATTTATCCTAAATTCAAATAAAAATACCGAAAAACTCCGAAATAAAGCTTATTTATTTTTTATTAAATCCTCAATATTTCTATATTTTGGGAAAGTCATTTTATTCCCACTCTCATATTTTTGTAATAGAAATAATTGATGATCAAAATAAATAAAATCAAATGATCCTGTTTACAAAATTTGAGAAAACTCAAATATGTAAATAACGAAATCGCAAACTCTCTCCGTGGGTCCTTGAGTTGCTTAGGATTTTCTAGGATCAAAACCAAAAGCAAAATAAAATATGATATGCATGATGATCTAATGTATAACATTCCAAATTGAAAATTTGGGATGTTACATAAATGCATTGAAAACTCAGTTAATGCATAAAAATGTCCAAATGAACCCCGAAAAATCACAAAAAATCGCACAGCACTCTTGTTGTTCTATGTTGACACTGGAAACATTTTGAAAGCAATAAGAGGCAATGGATATCATTTCGTCTCCAAAGGTGGCACGTTCCCTACTAAAACCATCACGCTTGTTGTGAGAAACTCTGGTTTGTGTGAAGCCTATACCCAAACCTACCCCAAATGGGACGAAATTTGTACCACGGCATGTTGATGCCGCTACATGATATCATCCCAAGTTTCATGAATTTTAGACGAGTTTTGGATTTACTAGAATTTAAAAACCAGGCATGTCAATGTTTGCGGCCAAGTGATGGTGGCAGGGTGTTTGAAATTCATTCCCATTTCTTGCATGGGACCTAAGCATGCAACCAAGGACACATTTAATTTTTCAATAAGTTTATATGCACTGGAGCATGTGCATGTAGTTCAAATTTGAATTATGCGCATAAAATGCCTGGAAAACCCAGTTAATGTATAAAAATGTACAAACGAAGCCTGAATCACTCCAATTTTTTTGACGACACGCCTATAGTTGCATGTTCACTGTAGATATAAGTTATAACAATTCAAACACCATCATTTGTAGCTGTGACCCCATTATGTAATTCAAATGATCAAGATGATAAATCAAGTAGATCGCACACAGTTTATTATCACCAACCGTGTGAGATGCAACACAAAATATCTTGGAGCACCGTCGATGTATAGTACGCCCATAGCTTATGAGAGAAGGTCCGCCAGCTATAGTCCATAGTGCACCAGTTCTGAATAAGGGAATGTGTCCGATGACACTTTGCGCGCCAGTTTTTTGGCTGAAGCAATTCCAAATTTTCCGTTTCCGCGGAAATATCTACCTCCCCGCCTCGTCCCCCGTACCAAAAGCCACATTTCCCCTCTTTCCGCCTTCCTTTCCAAGTTGAAACCTTCACTCCTTGCTTGCAGCGCCGCCGCCTCCTCGCCAGCGACCCTCCTTCACGCTCCTCGGCCTCACCTATCCAGGCAGGTATTCCACACCCGACCCCCATCCTCCTCCTCCTTCCACATCCCACATGCCCCTACCATCAGCGCGAGTGCGACACCTTCCACCCAAATCACTGACCCCTCCACCAAATAAGCACTGGCCTAAGCCATGGTGCACGCAGTATAGCCAGGACCTGAAGGAGCATTTGGCAACGGAGAAGCAAATCGCGGCTGCACGCGCGGATGAGGTCGCGATGGCTGCCTTTCGTGCCGACCCCTAGATCTTGAAGGAGCACCTTGCCATTTGCTAGCTATGCCGGTTATGCATGCTTGGTTTACCCGTTGCGTGTGCTGCTCCTGCCTTTCCTTCACAAATTCTAGTGAATTGTGCTATCTAATTTTACCATGCAATCTATTGCTCTAGTGTATATGTTCTATATGCCGTGCAGTGTGGTGCTCACTTATTAATTGTTTTGTTAATTAGTTGTCGTCTTCAGTTAACTATTTGGTTCAATTTTGCAAATGTGATGTTCAATTCTTCAGGATGCAATTTTGTATTGTCTTCCATGTGAGAAATAAATCGAATTTATCTTTACAAAAGTGTGGGTGCATTATGTTATTGTATACCATGTGAGGAATAAATTGAATTTGGCTGTATTAAATACATGAGAAACAAATACAATTGCTACAATTGGTTGTAGTTAACTGTTTGGTTAACTGTCTGGTCTTCTATTAGGAGTATGTTATATTGTGCAATGTGGTGCTTAGTTAATGTTTGGTTCATTTCTTGTGGTGTTTAGTTAACTGCTTGGTTCAATGTTATATTGTGCAATGTGGTGCTCAGTTAATGTTTGGTTCATTTGTTGTGGTGTTTAGTTAACTGCTTGATTCAATTCTGCAGTGCGATGTCCAATTGTCGTGGGTAGAATTTTGTATTGTTGTGCATGTGAGGAATAAATTGAATTTGGCTACACTTAATACATGAGAAACATATACAAGTGCTATATTTCCTAGTTCTTAATCATGCTTGGTTTGGATAAATGGGTTTTCCCTGTGGCTTGAATTAATCTGATGAATCTGCAATATTTTCATCAACATATGTTACTGATAGCATGACAACCCTTACTTAACCTGATGACTAACTACCTTATATGTGTTGCAGGGAAACAATGGGAAGCACTGAGGTTTACAATCGCGGTTAGCACGTGCATGGTCCATTGTCTAATAGCAAATTATTGTGCAATTGCAGGAACCATTCTAATATTTAGGTTTTTAACAATTTGGTCTTGCACATCTAGGTCCTGCTGTTAGAGGTTTTGACCCACTGTTCGACCCTTTTTGCATATGGGGAAATGAGTTGTCCATGAATATCAGTCAAGTCAAGAAACTTAGAAAGATTGTTAGGATAAATAAATTAGCAACAGAAAACAACAAGATCTTTGTCTGCACAATGAAGAAGATATCAGTTCACTACAGGATGGTACTAACTATTATACCTTGCCTTTTTTTATTCCTTTGCCCCATTTCCAATATAGAGAAGATATTTATGCACATCATTGTTTTCAGGCCTTTCCAAAGCAGTTCACTGATGATTACCTCTCAAACCACTTTTATGGTCAGGAGGCGAGGAAGGTATTCATACAACACCCATGGTTCAATATTGAAGTGTTCCTGAAGAGGACGAAGGATGGACGGTCAATCATCCACATGCACTGGCCTAAAGTTACAAAGACCTGCAACATCAATGAACGCTCAATATTTTCCTTCTTCTTCAGTAGTTTTCCAAATGAGATACATCTGTCTATGTACCATCTATGATGCTAATTTCAAAAGGTTATAGATGTTGCATGTGAAACTTGGTCCTGGTGTAGTTGTGTAATGGGGTAGCTGAGTGCTGAAGCTATATGATGTTGTACTCTGATGTATTTCAATTATGAAAATGAAATATATTGTGTGCTTAATATGAACTTTCAATTAGATTAATTAATGGATTATGAATAATCGGATAATTAGCCTGCTAATTGGGTTTTGCTATTGCAAACGGTTGTTAAAAAAATACCGTGGGCGATGACCTCAGGCAATGCGCACAGTTTTTAGGAATAAACCGTGTTGGATCAATGAAAAATCACACAAGACTTTCTCTTGAAAACTGTTTGTGTTAGGCCACCTTGCACAAATGTTTACCACATGAAAACTGTGTGTGGTGGACAGCCTTTGCCACATAGTTTCTTCCATGGACCGTGTGTGATATATTCAATAACGCAAGCGATTTAACGGGAAAAATTGTGTGTGATGTACCTGCAAATAGAAACGTTTTCCTTCGAGCGACTGTGTGGGATGTACATATGGACAAAAACATTTAGCGGGGACTGACTATGTGGGATGTACTTGCGACCGGAAACAATTTTTCCGTAGAATTGATTTTTTTAGCTCTACTGTATGTATTTCCATATTTGAGCGCTCGCCGGTCGCACACGACCTCATTTTGCCGAACGTGTGTGCCAGGAGGGCATATCCCCGATGGATTCTGGGTCGTGTGGGAAGGACCCCCCTATCGCCAACACTCACTTGGCGACGGTTCCAGATGTCGTCGCGGAAAGGGGTTTTAAACCGTTTGTTTAGGAGCTCGCTGCAGTAGTGTACCGAATAAGAATTTTGGTTCACTGAAATCTGATTGATACGTCAAAACGTAATCTTACAGAAGGTACCATAATCACCAAGGCCATTTTACATGCCGGGGGTCTAGGGCTAAGGAAAAAGCTCTATACAGGTTCTTGAGCGAAGTTGTGGTCTGCAAAAATGCTTTGCACCTTCCTGTCGCATGTCTGCGCCTCTTTTGCCCAAATAAGAAAGATTCCTTTAAAGGAATGGTCTTCGGCCATGTATATGGAAACGGGTTCAGAAAGAGTCCTCGCGGGTCCAAAGAATGAGTAGGTTTTGATTCACCTGTGGTAAAAAGGGAAAAGATGATTAAAGAAAGGGCAAGGCCGTGTAAGGTCGAACCTTTGTGTAGGCCTGTCCGTATATTGCCTCCGCCGATGCCCAAGGTATTTTGAGTGCATAATTGTGCACGTGCGGTACGAATTGCACTAATGTACGTGGCGGTCGATGGAGGCTAGGCTGCTAATCCAGCCCTGAAGTTGCCGGACTACCGGTATGTAGAACTGACTGGTCCTGCGTGGAGAAGCCCGATGGCCTAATAGCCAAAGGGATGTGCGGCTTGATAGGACCGCTTTGTACTTCAGCTGCAATGGCCGCTATGTGTTCCTTAGTACGGAGGGAGCGCTCCATGTTTCCATTGATTGAAATGACGCCACATGGACCGGGCATCTTGAGCTTCAAATATGCATAATGTGGGACCGCATTGAAGCGGGAAAAAGCGGTTCATCCGAGTAGTGCGTGATAGCCGCTGCGGAAGTGGGCGATGTTGAAGATCAAGTCACTTCTAGAGTTGCCCGGCGAGCCGAAGACTACTTCCAGCGTGATTGAGCCCGTATAGTGGGCCTCTTTGCCAGGTATTACTCCCTTGAAGGTAGTTCTAGTGGGCTTGGTTCTTGATGGATCAATGCCCATTTTGCGGACAGTGTCTTGATAAAGTAGATTGAGACCGCTGCCACCATCCATGAGGACTCACGTAAGGTGGAATCCGCCGATGATTGGATCAAGGACTAGAGCTGCCGAACCTCCATGATGGATACTGGTTGGGTGGTCCTTTCGATCAAAGGTGATCGGACAAGCCGACCATGGGTTAAATTTGGGGGCATCCGGCTCTATGGCGTAGACGTCCTGTAGTGCACGTTTGCGCTCCCTCCTAGGGACATGTGTGACATATATCGTGTTCACCATTTTTATCTCGGGGGGAAATTGCTTCTACCCCCCTATTTTTGGCTGATGAGACTCTTGGTCATCGTCGTCGCTCGGCGACCTTTTTCCCTTGTGTTTGGCGTTAAGCTTGCCGGCTTGTTTGAAGACCCAACAATTTTTGTTGGTATGATTGGCGGGTTTATTGGGGGTGCCATGAATCTGGCAAGGCCGATCAAGTATTCTGTCTAGACTAGATGGGCAATCTCTGTTTTCCTTGAATGGATTTTTCCGTTGACCGGGTTTGGAGCCGTTGAATCCGGCGTTAACTGTCGTGTCTTGCGTTCCTTCATTGTTGTTTCGACGCTTATGCTTGTCGCGTCGTGGCTTGCCATTGCCGTCCCTGGTTTTGGAGGTACCAGGGTTGCTGGTGTTATTGCTTCTTTGAGGAAGCCATCTATCTTCTCCCGCTCAAAAACGGGTCATAAGTGCGGTGAGGGCTTCCATGAACTTTGGCTTTTCTTGGCCAAGGTGTCGGGCGAGCCACTCGTCTCGGACGCTATGTTTGAAGGCCACGAGGGCTTCTACATCCGGAAAATCCACAGTCTGGTTCTTTTTTATTAGGAACCTTGTCCAAAGCTGTCGGGCCGATTCCCCAGGTTGCTGGATTATGTGGCTAAGGTCACCGGCATCTGGGGGGAGAACATAGGTACCTTGGAAGTTGTCTCTGAATGCATCCTCCAGGTCCTCCCAACTACCAATAGAATTTTCTGGTAGACTGTTCAGCCAGTATCATGCTGGTCCCTTAAGTTTGAGGGGAAGGTATTTGATGGCGTGTAGAGCTTCACCGTGCATGTTCGGTGCCATGGTAGACTATAGGGGGTGTGCGGCGCCCCTATATCGGGCCTTGTCATGGCGCAGTTCGGATGAAGTCCGTATGAGGTTTTCAGCCGGGGCGTGGTTATACTTGTCGCGTCGGGATTGGTAACCGTCCTCTCGTGCCAGGGCATGCCCCCGTGATCCATAGATTGATCGGGTTTGACCTGCTCTATTTTTCAGGTCTTGTCGTAGGTCATATGTATACCCCCGAGCTGATGTTTCTCTGCTTTTACGGCGAGGTGGAGCGGGCTGGTGTTCGGCCTAAGTTGTCGTTCTGCCCTGGCCACGTGGTGGTCAGTTGGGTCCGTCGGCCATGTTATGTGCGGGCGGTATGGGCTCCAACGCCTCATCGTCGAATTGGGGTAGCAGTTTATGCTTCAGGTAACTCTTTGTTGGGTGTTCGAGGCCGTACTCTTCGGCTGCCAAGATATTAGTCCATCTGTCGTTGAGCAGATCTTGGTCAGCTTGCAGCTATTATTGTTTCTTTTTTAGGCTTATAGCCGTGGCTATTAGCCAGTGCTTGAAGCGCTCTGTTCGAGGGGTTCCTCTGGCACGATAAAATCTTCGTCGCCGAGGCTTACGTCGTCTTTGGAGAGTGGCAGATAGTTGATGTCCTCCGAGTCGTTGTTCCCTATTTGTTCGTCAGGGTCGACTTGCCCGTCCTCCCGATCATCCTGTTCAGATGTTGGTTCGATGGGGTCTTCTTGGTCTTTGGAGTTCTCCGGAGTATCATTGTCTTCGGTGCCCGTTTTTCTATTCTTACCACGGCGGGATTTAGAGCGGCGCCGCTGACGTCGATGTTTCGGCGGTATCTCAGGAGGTTCGTCCTCGACTGGATTTTTCTCATCATCGCCGTTGCCGTTTTTAGGTGTATCCACCATGCATATGTCATATGAGGAGGTGGCCTTCCAACGTCCGGTGACCAGCGGGTTTTGGACCTGCTCTTCTCTAGCATCGTCGTCCATACTGTCGATGTCTTCGAAGACGTAATCAAGCATGTCGGTTAGGTCCTCGAGAGTGGCTATGAAGTGGGTGGTGGGTGGGAAGTAAAATTCCCTATTTCCAGCCCCTAGCCCGAGCTGGGCGTGATTCAGAAGCGGTTCCTCTATGATTATGAGGGATTGCATTAATTCCAGAGCCTCATTTAAGAGCGGGGTTTGGACGGGGTCGGAAGTTTTTGGGCCGAGCTTGCATGACGCGGGCCTCCAGGGTTCGGAATTGGTGTCCGAAGAAGTGTCCGACTTTATAATGATTGCCGGAGATGCTATTCTCTCTGGTTTTCCGGTGTTGAGCTCTAAGGCCGCAAAGAGTTCGGCGGGCTCTAGACTCCCGTCTTCGGACCTGATGGCATGCTTCGGATCTAAGGCTGGAGCGGTGGTTGGGGTCGCGAACCCTTGGAAGATCAAGTCTCCTCGGGTATCACCGACATAATTTAGATTTCAAAAACTAATTTGATGACCAGGGTCGTAGCTGTCGATCTGCTCTAGATGGCCAACCGAGTTGGCCCATAGTGCGAAGCCGCTAAATACAAAGATCTGTCCAGGGAGAAAAATCTCCTTTGTGGCAGCGTTGTCGTAGATGATTGATGGAGCCATCGAGCCTTTCGACGATGGCACAACTGAACTCTCAATGAAAGCACCAATGTCGGTGTCAAAACTGGCAGACTTCGGGTAGGGGGCCCCGAACTATGCATCTAAGGATCGAAGGTAATAGGAGAACGGGGACACAATGTTTACCCAGGTTTGGGCCCTCTTAATGGAGGTAATACCCTACGTCCTGTTTGAACGACTTTGATAAGTATAGCGGTTACCAGAGTTGATCTACCCCGAGATCGTAATGGCTAAGCCCTAGATGTCTAGCCTATATGATTATTATTGCCTCTACGGACTAAACCCTCCAGTTTATATAGACCCCGGAGGG
The DNA here is from genome assembly GCF_003073215.2 of Triticum urartu. NCBI lineage: Eukaryota > Viridiplantae > Streptophyta > Magnoliopsida > Poales > Poaceae > Triticum > Triticum urartu. The sequence goes on from NC_053028.1 coordinate 447,895,085, forward strand.
ACCTAGGGTTGTACAGAGTCGGTTTACAGAGGAAGGAATCTTCATATCTGAACGCCAAGCTTGCCTTCCATGCAAAGGAGAGTCCCATCCGTACACAGGAGAAAGTCTTCTGTCTTGTTTCTCCATGGCCCATTAGTCTGGCCCATATCACATAGCCCGGACGCCCGAGGACCCCATAATCCTGGACTCCCTCACCCTGGCCTTGACCACGGCATCACGACCTGGCCTACCAGCGGCGGCTGAGCCTCGCTCAAGGGTTGGGACCCGAAGATCCAGAGCATTTAGATGAGCGGGAAAAGGGGAGACGGCGTGAGCCCTACCTAGTAACGTGTCGCTGAAGCACGAATCGGGCATCGTGCAAGAAATCACCTTGGCTCGCTAAGATAAGTCACCTATTCGCGTTAGCGCGGTGTTGTAGTATGGAATTTTTTGCTCTCGCAGTCGTGCTCTAACAATGCCACCTTCCTTTTCGGCCTTCAGGAAGCTACTTGCACGCCAAGGGGAACCTCTTGTGCATTGCGCCTCAGGAGCTCTTACCGTACTTTGGGCCGGTCACCTCCTGGCCTTGACCATGGCATCGCGACCTAGCATACCAGCGATGGCCGAAGCTTGCCTGGGGACTGAGACCTGCCGATGTAGAGCGCTAAGCTACCGAGGGGACGAAAAGGGGAGAGCAATGCCAGAGCAAGACACACAGCTGTAATCTCATGCTAAGGACAGTAAACATTGGAACAAAAGCATTATAGGTTTTTTACATACACCCACGGGGTTCGTTTCGATTCCTCGCAGGGAACAAAAGGAAAACAACTTCAAGAAGCCTCGACTACGGGCACCGCCTCCGACGCCATCATCAACAGTGGGCCAAGTGAGGCAGGCGCCAACCCCATCCAGATCACCGTCAACACCGGGCGGAGGTCGCTGCCGCATTCCGGGCACGTCGAGAGCTCGGGGGCACGTAGGAGTCGCCGCTCGACTCCAGAGACTCGCTAGGCTCGGGAGAGTCACTGGACTCCTAGGAATCACCGCTACTGCTGGAGGAGCTGTTGGCAGGACCAACAGCAGGCCCTGCGCCCGTCGCCTTGCCATGCTGACGGCCTCCTCCGAGGCAGCACTCCAGGCGGTGGCCTTCCTCATCGAAGACCTTGAAGAATAGCGTGGAGGCACCGTCATACTCGAAATGGATGGCGAGGGCCCCCTCCGTGTGGCAGGCACGGGCGACCTCGCCCCATCCTCGGGTCATGAAGATCTTTCCAAGGGAGACGAGCTCGACTTCTGCCCTCGTGGCCAGACTGCAGCACGCGTCGGCGTGCTACAGCCATAGTTCGAGTGGTCCCCTCGGCGGCATCTCTTCGGCGAAGAACTGTGGGAACCGGATCCACAAGTGCAGCGGCATCGCCGCCCACATCACGAACTCACGCGAGGGGCCTTTGGCGTGGGTTCACGGGCCGGACTGCCGCGCAGCCCCAGCCTGACCCCTGCGGCCGCGGCTTGCACAGCGTGGAGCACTGCCGCCTTCTCCCGAGTGATAACCCAAGAGTATAGGGGATCGCAACAGTTTTCGGGGGTAAAGTATTCAACCCAAATTTATTGATTCAACACAAGGGGAGTCAAATAATACTCTCAAGTATTAGCAGCTGAGTTGTCAATTCAACCACCTGGAAACTTAATATCTGCAGCAAAGTATTTAGTAGCAAAGTAATATGATAGTAGTGGTAACGGTAGCAAAAGGTAATAGTAGTAAAAAGTAATGTTTTTGGTATTTTGTAGTGATGATAGTAATAACAACGGGAAAGTAAATAAGCGAAGAACAATATATGGAAAGCTCGTAGGCAATCGATCGATGATGGAGAATTATGCCGGATGCGGTTCATCATGTAACAATCATAACCTAGGGTGACATAGAACTAGCTCCAGTTCATCAATGTAATGTAGGCATGTATTCTGAATATAGTCATACGTGCTTATGGAAAAGAACTTGCATGACATCTTTTATCCTACCCTCCCGTGGCAGCGGGGTCCTTATAGAAACTAAGGGATATTAAGGCCTCCTTTTAATAGAGTACCGGAACAAAGCATTAACACGTAGTGAATACATGAACTCCTCAAACTACGATCATCACCGGTAAGTATCTCGATTGTTGTCACTTCGGGGTTAACGGATCATAACACATAATAGGTGACTATAGACTTGCAAGATAGGATCAAGAACTCTCATATATTGATGAAAATGTAATAGGTTCAGATCTGAAATCATGGCACTCGGGCCCTAATGACAAGCATTAAGCATAGCAAGGTCATAGCGACATCAATCTAAGAAGATAGTGGATACTAGGGATCAAACCCTAACAAAACTAACTCTATTACATGATAGATCCCATCCAACCCATCACCGTCCAGCAAGCCTACGATGGAATTACTCACGCACGACAGTGAGCATCATGAAATTGGTGATGAAGGATGGTTGATGATGACGATGGCTACGGATCCCCCTCTCCGGAGCCCCGAACGGACTCCAGATCAACCCTCCCGAGAGATTTTAGGGCTTTGCAGCGGCTCCGTATCGTAAAACGCGATGAATTCTTCTCTCTGATTTTTTCTCCCCAAAACACAATATATAGAGTTGGAGTTGGAGTCGGAGGAGCTCCAGGGGGGCCACGAGGTAGGGGGCGCGCCCTAGGGGGGCAGGCACGCCCCCCACCCTCATGGACAGGTGGTGGTCCCCTGGCCTTCATCTTTTGCAGGTATTTTTTATATTTTCCAAAAAGTTGCTCCGTGAAGTTTCAGGTCATTCTGAGAATGCTTGTTTCTGCACATAAATAACACCATGGTAATTCTGCTGAAAACAGCGTCAGTCCGGGTTAGTTCCATTCAAATGATGCAAGTTAGAGTCCAAAACAAGGGAAAAAGTGTTTGGAAAAGTAGATACGACGGAGACGTATCAACTCCCCCAAGCTTAAACATTTGCTTGTCCTCAAGCAATTCAGTTGACAAACTGCAAGTGATAAAGAAAAACTTTTACAAACTCGGTTTGCTCTTGTTGTTGTAAATATGTAAAGCCAGCATTCAAGTTTTCAGCAAAGATTATAACTAACCACATTCGCAATAACACTTAGGTCCCAAGTTTACTCATATCAATAGCATAATCAACTAGCAAGCAATAATAATAAATCTCGGATGACAACACTTTCTCAAAACAATCATAATATGATATAACAAGATGGTATCTCACTAGCCCTTTTTGAGACCGCAAAACATAAATGCAGAGCACCTTTAAAGACCAAGGGCTGACTAGACATTGTAATTCATGGTAAAAGAGATCCAGTCAAGTCATACTCAATGTAAACTAACAGTAATGAATGCAAATGACAACGATGCTCTCCAACTAGTGCTTTTTAATAAGAGGATGATGACTCAGCATAAAAGTATGTAGATAGGCCCTTCGCAGAGGGAAGTAGGGATTTGTAGAGGTGCCAGAGCTCGGTTTTGAAATAGAGGTGAATAATATTTTGAGTGGTATACTTTCATTGTCAACATAATAACCAAGAGATGGCAATATCTTCCATGCTACACACATTATAGGCGGTTCCCAAACAGAATGGTAAAGTTTATACTCCCCCTTCAACCAACAAGCATCAATCCATGGCCTGCTTGAAACAACGAGTGCCTCCAACTAACAAGAGTCCCAGGGGGAGTTTTGTTTGCAATTATTTTGATTTAGTTTGCATAAAGCATGGGACTGGGCATCCCGGTGACCAGCCACTTTCTCGTGAGTGAGGAGCGGAGTCCACTCCTCTTGAGAATAACCCGCCTAACATGGAAGATATGGACAGCCCTAATTGATACATGAGATATTCAAGCATACAAAACAAGATATTTATTTGAAGGTTTAGAGTTTGGCAGATACAAATTTACTTGGAACGGCAGATAGATACCGTATATAGGTAGGTATAGTGGACTTATGTGGAATAACTTTGGGGTTTATGGAGTTTGGATGCACAAGCAGTATTCCCGCTTAGTATAGGTGAAGGCTAGCAAAAGACTGGGAAACGACCAGCTAGAGAGCGACAACAGTCATGGACTTGCATTAAAATTAATCAACACCGAATGCAAGCATGAGTAGGATATAATCCACCATGAACATAAATATTGTGAAGGCTATGTTGATTTTGTTTCAACTACATGTGTGAACATGCGCCAAGTCACTTAAATCATTCATAGGAGGATACCACCCTATCATACCACATCATAACCATTTTAATAGCATGTTGGCACGCAAGGTAAACCATTATAACTCATAGCTAATCAAGCATGGCACAAGAAACTATGATCTCTAGTTGTCATTGCAAACATGTTTATTCATAATAGGCTAAATCAGGAACGATGAACTAATCATATTTACAAAAACAAAAGAGGCCGAGTTCATACCAGCCTTTCTTATCTCATTGAGTCCATCATATATCCTCATAATTGCCTTTCACTTGCACGACCGAACGATGTGAATAATAATAATAGTGCACGTGCATTGGACTAAGCTGGAATCTGCAAGCATTCAATAAACAGGAGAAGACAAGGCAATATGGGCTCTTTTGTTAGATCAACAAGTATGCATACAATAGCCACTTCAACAATTTAATTATGGTCTTCTCCTATCGACCCCCAAAGAAAAGAAAAGAAATAAAACTATTTACACGGGAGAGCTCCCAACAAGTAAAAGAGGAACAGGAAATCTTTTTGGGTTTTCTTTTTAATTACTACTACAGGCGTGGAAAGTAAACTAATTAAAAGCTACAACTAATTTCTTTTATTTTTCTTAAGGTCTATCAAACACACAAGAAGAAAGCATAAAAAGGAATTTAAACTAGCATGGATGATACAATGAAAAAGTATGAGCACCGACATCTAGCAATAAGTGTGTGAACATAAATGTAATGTCGGTGAGAAATACGTACTCCCCCAAGCTTAGGCTTTTGGCCTAAGTTGGTCTATGGCCATGGCTGGCCTGGCGGATATCCATAATAATAGTTGGGGTCGTACTAAGATGCAGCGGCTATCGCCTCCTGAGCTGCAGCATGGCGATGAGCGGCCTCCGCTCTCCTCTCGTACTCATCTGCCTCCTCTCTGGTAATAACATATCTTCCTTTTGCCTGATGATCAAAGAAGGCAGGAGCAGGGAGAGTAATATGGACAACGTGGCGTCTGTCAAAGATTAGTCGATACTGGAGAGGTGATTCATTCCTCTCGGCAAACTGGTGGTGAACCATAGCATTAAAGTCTAGGTAAGCAGTTGGTAATTCAATATCATCTTCGCGTATGGCTACACCAAGAAAATTAGCTATGTGGGTTGCATAAATTCCTCCAAAGAAATCTCCATTAAATATATTAAGATGCAACCTACGTAGGGATGGCAATGGGTCGGGTTTGGAGTGGGTGGAGCTGGTCCAAATCCAACCCATGACTCATCTTCCTACCCTCTACCCATCCACCAAATTATCCATGGGCAAAACTTGTGCCCATGTCCAAACCCACTGGATACCCACATACCCATGGAGCTCCATGGGCATAGAAAAGTCAGCATGAAGCCTTCCCAAAGAGCAAATTAACTCATCATCATTCACTCACAAATGACAACATAAGCAACATGCATAAGTAGGCAACAAATAATACGATGAGTCCTTAAGTGTGACATACCAGAGGTTGATTCTCTAGCATATAACTCATGGAACAAGTTGCATATTTCCTACCATTTCCCATTGATTCGCTCTTTCTACTATCACTGGCATATGGCCCCACATGGCATACGGGTATCCATTGGATATCCATGGAGCACAAACTATAACCATGCCCAACCCGGCTGTTCGTGGGTATCCATATCCATGGACCCATGGGAGAAAATGTGCTCCATACCCTTGCCCAACCGGGTCGGGTATCCATGGGTATCCAGATTCGTGGATAAAATTGCCATCCCTAAACCTACATGCAACAATGGCTCCGAAATTATAAGATTTGTATCCTAACACAGCACTCCTAAGAATACTGAGGTCAGGGACACACATGTGGCATGCCTCATCTTTACCATTAATGCATCTACCTATGAAGATAGCAAAATAATGTATAGCAGGAAAGTGAATGCTCCCTATGGTAGCTTGTGTTATATCTCTAGATTCTCGCACGGTTATGCTAGCAACAAAATCTCTAAATTCAGATTTGCGAGGATCCCTTATACTACCCCATTGTGGAAGTTTGCAAGCACTGGTAAAATCCTCTAAGTCCATAGTATAAGAATTCTCATAAAGATCAAACAGGACATTTGGAGAATTACGTGAAGATGAAAATTCAAACCTCCTCACAAAGGTACTAGTGAGATTGTGATACTGGCTGCACTTCTCTTCCTCGAAGCTCACAAGATCGGCGTTACTCAAATATGCGTTGAATTCTTCCTTAATTCCTGCTCGACCCATAAATTTTCAGAAGGCCACTCACAAGGACGCACTGGAGCGTCTCTTGGTGGCTCTTCATCAGGATCACGCATTGCAAGCCTGGGTCCTTGCTTCCTTGAGGAACCACCTTGGAACATTTTCCTAAGAATTTTACTTCCTCTAAAAAATTCTGAAAATTTTTAGTAACTTCAAAATAAAAGTAAACCAAACTCAATAATATTCATAGCAACTACTCCTACAAGTGCCTAGGGCCTATATCATGCATCAAAACTACTTGGAACCATACAAATTTGACATGCAAGCTCAAGAACATGGTCACCTAGGCAGCAAAAATTTTCAATGAATAAAGCACTACAACAAAACTAATTGGACCAATGGAGGAGTCACATACCAAGGAACAATCTCCACAAGCAGTTTTGTGAGAGGTGCTTTGAGCAAGGAGATCGAAAATGGCAGCAAAACGAGCTTGGACTCGGGTTTGAGCTGGTTATTCGTGTTTGGGGAGGAAGAAGGAGTGTGTGGGTGAAAGGATAAGTGGAGGAGGGCCACCGTGGGCCCACGAGGCAGGGGGCACACCCTCCACCCTCGTGGGCAGGTGGTTGACCCCCTGCTATGTTCTCAGTGCCAAATATTCTCAAATATTCCAGAAAAAACATATTTAAATTTCAGGGCATTTGGAGAACTTTTATTTTCGCGGTATTTTTATATTGCACGGATAATCAGGTAATAGACAGAAAAATACTATTTTTATTTTATTTAATATAAATAACAGAAAGTAAAAGGAGGGTACAGAAGGTTGTGCCTTCTAGTTTCATCCATCTCATGATCATCAAAAGGAATCCACTAACAAGGTTGATCAATTCTTGTTAACGAACTCATTCCGAATAACATGGAACCGGAGAAATTTCGAATAACACTATGTTACCTCAACAGGGATATGCACATCCCCAAAAATAAGAATATCATATTTCTTCTTGATAGTAGGAAGAGGAAATTCAAAACCTCCAAATATAATCGATGGGATTTTTCCAATAGAGTTGATACTATGAACTTGAGGTTGTTTAGCGTATGCTCATTACCATTAATGTGAAAAGTGAAATTGCCTTTAGTGCAATCAATAACATCCCCTATAGTATTCAAAAGGGGTCTTCCAAGAATAATAGACATACTATCGTCCTCGGAATATCAAGAATAACAAAGTCCGTTAAAATAGTAACGTTTGCAACTACAACAGGCACATCCTCACAAATACCGACGGGTATAGCAGTTGATTTATCAGCCATTTGCAAAGATATTTCAGTAGGTGTTAACTTATTCAAATCAAGTCTACAATATAAAGAGAGAGGCATAACACTAACACCGGCTCCAAGATCACATAAAGCAGTTTTAACATAGTTTCTTTTAGTGGAGCATGGTATAGTGGGTACTCCTGGATCTCCAAGTTTCTTTGGTATTCCACCCTTAAAAGTATAATTAGCAAGCATGGTGGGAAGTTCAGCTTCCGGTGTCTTTCTTTTATTTGTAACAATATCTTTCATATACTTACCATAAGGATTCATTTTGAGCATATCAGTTAATCACATACGCAAAAAGATAGGTCTAATCATTTCAGCAAAGCGCTTAAAATCCTCATCATCCTTTTTCTTGGATGGTTTGGGAGGAAAAGGCATGGGTTTCTGAACCCATGGTTCTCTTTCTTTACCGTGTTTCCTAGCAACAAAGTCTTTCTTATCATAACGTTGATTCTTTGATTGTGGGTTATCAAGATCAACAGCAGGTTCAATTTCTATATCATTATCATTACTAGGTTGAGAATCATCATGAACATTATTATTAGCATTATCACTAGTTTCAGGTTCATTACCAGATTGAGTTTCAGCATCAGAAATAGAAATATCATTTGTATTCTCAAGTGTTTCAGTAATAGGTTTACTAGAAGCATGCAAAGTCCTATCATTTTTCTTTTTCTTCATTTTAGAAGGACTAGGTGCATCTATATTATTTCTCTGAGAATCTTGCCCAATTCTCTTAGGGTGGCCTTTAGGATACAAAGGTTCCTGAGTCATTCTGCCACCTCTCATCATAACTCTAACAGCATTATCATTATCCTTACTATTCAATTCATTGAGCAAATCATTTTGAGCTTTAAGTACTTGTTCTACTTGAGTGGTAACCATAGAAGCATGTTTACTAATAAGTTTAAGTTCACCTTTGACGTTAGCCATATAATCACCCAAGTGTTCAAGCATATTTGAATTGTATTTCAATTGTCTACCAAAATAAGCATTAAAATATTCTTGCTTAACCCTAAATTTATCAGACTCATCTAAGCATGGGCTAGCAAACTTAGTAAATGGGATTTCAGCTTTATCATATCTATAGAGAAACTTTACCTTTACTACCTGTGTCGGGTTATCAAGACCATGAGTTTCTTCAATAAGTAAAGGATTAAGATCATATGTTTCTTCTACAGGCGGTAAATTAAGACCATGTATTTCTTCAATAGGAGGTAAATTATTAACATCTTCAGCTTTAATACCTTTTCCTTTCATAGATTTCTTTGCCTCTTGCATATCTTCAGGACTGAGAAATAGAATACCCCTATTCTTCGGAGTTGGTTTAGGAATAGGCTCAGGAATTGGCTCCGGAGGTGTCCAATTATTTTCATTTTTCAACATATTATTCAATAGAATTTCAGCTTCATCCGGTGTTCTTTCCCTGAAAACAGAACTAGCACAACTATCCAGGTAATCTCTGGAGGCATCGGTTAGTCCATTATAAAAGATATCAAGTATTTCATTTTTCTTAAGAGGATGATCATGCAAAGTATTAAGTAATTGGAGAAGCCTCCCCCAAGCTTGTGGGAGACTCTCTTCTTCAATTTGCACAAAATTATATATATCCCTTAAAGCAGCTTGTTTCTTATGAGTAGGGAAATATTAGCAGAGAAGTAAAAAATCATATCATGGGGACTACGCACACAACCAGGATCAAGAGAATTAATCCATATCTTAGCATCACCCTTTAATGAGAACGGAAATATTTTAAGGATATAAAAGTAATGAGTTCTCTCATCAGTAGTGAACAGGGTGGCTATATCATTTAATTTAATAAGATGTGCAACAAAAGTTTCAGATTCATAGCCATGAAAAGGATCCGATTCAACCAAAGTAATTATATCAGGATCAACAGAGAATTCCTAATCCTTATCGGTAACACGGATAGGTGAAGTAGCAAAAGCAGGGTCAGGTTTCATTCTAGCATTTAGAGATTGCTTGTTCCATTTAGCTAATAACCTCTTGAGTTCATATATATCTTTGCAAGCTAAAATAGCTAAAGAAGCTTCTTTATCAAAAACATAACCCTCAGGAATAACAGGCAAGTCTTCATCATCAATTTCATCAGTATTATCAGATTCAATATTTTCAATCTCTCTAGCCGTAGTAAGTTGTTCATCAAGAAATTCACCAAGTGGCACAGTAGTATCAAGCATAGAAGTAGTTTTATCATAAGTATCATGTATAGCAGAAGTAGCATCATCAATAACATGCGACATATCAGAACGAATAGCAGAAGCAGGTTTAGGTGTCGCAAGCTTACTCAAAACAGAAGGTGAATCAAGTGCAGAGCTAGATGGCAGTTCCTTACCTCCCCTCGTAGTTGAGGGATAAATCTTGGTTCTTGGATCTTTCAAGTTCTTCATAATGATAAGCAGATATAAATCCCAAGTGACTTAAAGAATAGAGCTATGCTCCCCGGCAACGGCGCCAGAAAATAGTCTTGATAATGCACAAGTATAGGGGATCTCAACAGTTTTCGAGGGTAAAGTATTCAACCCAGATTTATTGATTTGACACAAGGGGAGCCAAAGAATACTCTCAAGTATTAGCAGCTGAGTTGTCAATTCAACCACACCTGGAAACTTAATATCTGCAGCAAAGTATTTAGTAGCAAAGTACTATGATAGTAGTGGTAACGGTGGCAAAAGGTAACAGTCGTAAAAGTAATGTTTTTGGTATTTTGTAGTGATGATAGTAATAACAACGGGAAAGTAAATAAGCGAAGAACAATATATGGAAAGCTCGTAGGCAATGGATCGGTGATGGAGAATTATGCAGGATGCGGTTCATCATGTAACAGTCATAACCTAGGGTGACACAGAACTAGCTGCAGTTCATCAATGTAATGTAGGCATGTATTTCGAATATAGTCATACGTGCTTATGGAAAAGAACTTGCATGACACCTTTTGTCCTACCCTCCCGTGGCAGCGGGGTCCTTATGGAAACTAAGGGATATTAAGGCCTCCTTTTAATAGAGTACCGGAACAAAGCATTAACACATAGTGAATATATGAACTCCTCAAACTACGGTCATCACCGGAAATTATCCCGATTATTGTCACTTTGTGGTTAACAGATCATAACACATAATAGGTGACTATAGACTTGCAAGATAGGATCAAGAACTCTCATATATTGATGAAAACATAATAGGTTCATATCTGAAATCGTGGCACTTGGGCCCTAGTGACAAGCATTAAGCATAGAAAAGTCATAGCAACATCAATCTCAGAACATAGTGGATACTAGGGATCAAACCCTAACAAAACTAACTCGATTACATGATAGATCCCATCCAACCCATCACCGTCCAGCAAGCCTACGATGGAATTACTCACGCACGGCGGTGAGCATCATGAAATTGGTGATGAAGGATGGTTGATGATGACAATGGCGACGGATTCCCCTCTCCGGAGCCCCAAACGGACTCCAGATCAGCCCTCCCGAGAGGTTTTAGGGCTTGGCGGAGGCTCTGTATCTTAAAACGAGATGAGTTCTTCTCTTTGATATTTTTCTCCCCGAAACACAATATATAGAGTTGGAGTTGGAGTCGGAGGAGCTCCAGGGGGCCCACGAGGTAGGGCCCCTAGGGGGTAGGCGCGCCCCCCCACCCTCGTGGACAAGTGTTGGGCCCCCTGGCCTTCATCTTTTGTAGGTATTTTTTATATTTTCCAAAAAGTTTCTCCGTAAAGTTTCAGGTCATTCAGAGAAAGTTTGTTTCTGCACATAAATAACACCGTGGTAATTCTGCTAAAAATAGCGTCAGTCTAGGTTAGTTCCATTCAAATCATGCAAGTTAGAGTCCAAAACAAGGGCAAAAGTGTTTGGAAAAGTAGATACGACGGAGACGTATCACCGAGCCATGCGCCCGGGCCTATAGGGGGAGCAGAAAGCCAGGTGGTGGCCACTCGTAGCAGGGTCGCGTCACTTCCTATCTCTCCCCGACGTCGTGAGGACGCCTGGACCTCTTCTTCGGTGGGAGCAGTTCGGGCTCCCCAAGGGGAGTCTTTTCTTTTTCCGTTGTGGAAAACCTCCTAATCGGTGCCATGGGAGCTACAGCAAGATGGAGATACGAGGAAGAAGAAGAGGAAGGGGACTGCGAGAAGACAAAGATGGACAAGGGGGCTCTGCCCCTCCCCTCTTTTATAGTCGGGAGGAGGCCAACCACCGGCCTCCACGATCACACGTAATGATGGTTTTCCTTTGCATGCAGCAGAGTCTCGTCAAGTCAAACGGTTGCCGAGGCGGCATGGGGAAGCGGGGGCACCCACGTCCCATCAATCGCCACGTGTCGACCAAGGCCGCAGGCGGTTGGGGCCCACGGCACTCCGCACTTGCCATTTGTCTTCGCCTTGAAGCCAAGTTCGAGCACGCCTTAGGCCCGGGGTCTACTGTCGGCGTCCTGGGAATGGGGGTACGCAAACTTGCCTACCTACGGCCCATGGCATGGCTCCATCGGTGGCCTGGTACAACCCAGTTTCAGCAACAGCAACCCAAGACCCTTGCGAGGGGCCAAGCCTCATGTGGCGGACGACACCAAGACCTCCCTGGGGGCGGCCTCACTAGGCTGGCTCCCAAGGAGCGGAGATATCAACGCAAGGTGCACCTTGTGAGGTTCATGTGCCGTGAGCCATGACGACCAAGGCCAGGCGGGCACCAGCGGGCACAGTGTACCAATTTCCCCTTTGGTACCAAGGAGGCAAGTGCAAGCGCGGAGTCCCGAGGAATCAAGCAAAGGCTTCCATATTAGTGTAACGAGAACAAGACCGCCAGGACGACAGGATGGAGGTCACCATGGAGCCCACTGTAGCGTCACCACCAGAGCCTTTGCAGGCGAAGACTACTTTTGTCAGGATAACTTGTACTAGTTGTCTCCCTTTGAATTTGGCCATTGTGGGATCCCTTCCCGCCTACATTTGGGAAGAGGACCAAGTCCACTATAAATAGGACTTAGCCACCACCATAGAGGGGATCGGATCCACTCCACCCTGACCACCTCACTATCTCATCAAGCCCAAGAACACCTCACATCCTGAGGTTGTTCAACCACTATACTAGTTCATCCTCAGCCCCTCGAGGCAATCCAGCACAAAGATGGAGTAGGGTATTACACCTCAAGTTGGCCCGAACCAGGATAAACTGTTGTGTTCCTTGTCCTTCGGGTTCGTCGAGCTAGGCTATGGAATCATTAGGTCGGCAGGTTGGGAAGAGGGAGTTCTTCGTACACACCCCAGTGTTCGAACCTCTAAAGGGTCTGGGGAACCCCGAAACTGACAAGCATATCAAAATCTTTATTAAGAAATAAAAGTCACAAGTACATGACGGGGATTACAAGAGGTAATCAAGCAGGCTAGCCTAATGAAACTATAAAAAAATAAAAGGAAGATTGAAACTATACTTGAAGGGTCTCGTATCGGAGCCTTTTGGCAAGTCCACATACTCAACCATCATTTAATCTTCTATGATTGCTAACACTCACCGCATACACATGAGCAAAAAGTTTCAACCAGACACATAGAAAGATAGGGGATTATAGTTTTGCCTCCCAACTTATTCACCTCAAGGGTGATGTCAACAATAATAACTCATGCCCACTCATATCCAAATGGATATATGTGCCTAGATCTTTCCCCTCCACATGATGCTTGCAAAAAGAGAAAATGAAAAGGAATAGGGAAGAATATTTTGACTATTGCATGAAAAGTAAATACATAAAGTAAAAGATAGGCCCTTCGAGGGAAGCAGAGGTGGCATGTGCTTATTAGTTTGTATGCTCAATCTCCAAATGCAAAAGAATGTCACGTTATATTGCCCCTTATGATAGAACCTTTATTATGCAGTCTGTCGCTTTTATTACTTTGCCATCACAAGTTCGTACAACACTCAATTTTCTCTTACAGTAAATGATCCAACACATTTAGAAGCAATTTTTATTGCCTTTTTGCACTGATGACAACTTACTTGAAGGATCTTACTCAATCCATAGGTAGGTATGGTGGACTCTCAAAACAAGATTTTGGGTTTAAGGTTTTTGGATGCACAAGTGCTACTTCTTGAGCTTGCGTTGGTTTTTCCCCTGAAGAGGAAAGGGTGGCTCAGCATAGTAGAGATAAGTGTCGGTGTCAAAACTGGCGGATCTCGGGTAGGGGGTCCCGAACTTTGCGTCTAGGCTGGATGGTAACAGGAGGCAAGGGACACGAAGTTTTACCCAGGTTCGGGCCCTCTCGGTGGAGGTAAAAGCCTATGTCCTGCTTGATTAATATTGATGATATGGGTAGTACAAGAGTAGATCTACCATGAGATCGAGGAGGCTAAACCCTAGAAGCTAGCCTATGGTATGATTGTTGATGTGTGTGTTGTCCTACGGACTAAAACCCTCCGGTTTATATAGACACCGGATAGGGTTAGGGTTACATAGAGTCGGTTACAATGGTAGGAGATCTGAATATCCGTATCGCCAAGCTTGCCTTCCACGCCAAGGAAAGCCCCTCCCGGACACGGGACTGTCAGCAGTGTGACTCTAATGACACAAGACCAGGCTAAGGAAGTAGGAGTTTAAAGGAGCCAGTGGGCCGGATACGAGGTGGGTTGTAGCCCAAGTCAAGTGGAGCGACCAGAAGGGAGTACTAGTAGGGGAGTAGCGTGTTTGGTTAGACAGTTTTGGGAAATAGACAGTCTGTATCCTCTGAAGTCTGAACTGTATATTTTCTGTTCTTCCCCTTCCTCAAGTCTGTCTCTCTCTCTACCCCAGATTCCAATCTCCCTTTTACCTCAAATTCATGGATAATTAGTGAGTAGTGATCCCCAACCGAGTTCGGGACATCACAGTTGGTATGAGATTCAGGCGACCGGCGGCGGATCGGATTCGATTTCGACGAGGTTGGGCTCTCTCATAAAATCCCTCGTCGGTGTCGGAGTTCGCGGCGGCGGTGTGGGTCGCATTGATTCGGCGACACGGGTGGCGAGTTCCTGGCGGCGGTGTGCATTCGGCTGCGAATCGAGCGTGTCCCGCGGTTTCCACTAGCCATTCCGGTGGATGTAAAGTTCCGGCGGAGATACTCGGTTGGCGCAGCATGGTGGTGAAGGGATCAGTTGTAGGGGAATGGGCTTGCCCTTGTACTTGCTGATTCTGGCGGCGGTAGACACAGGGTGCAACGGCTCCTCCCAAGGCGAACGCACAGACGATGCTGATCCTCGACTCCATGGAGAGCTTCGAGCAACGGGTCCTCAAATAGCTCGAGGCGCTCACTTTGGTCACTGAGAAGATGGGGCGCATCGATGAGATTGCAGATCGATTGGATGGCCTTGACCAGAAATTCGAAGATCAAGTAGAGCGACTGGATGTTGTCCAAGGTAATCTCAATCTGACCATGAAGTCTGTGGGTGAAGTTCGACAGGAGCAGGCGACTACAGCTCATGATTTGCGTACCAAGTACTCTCCTCATGCATCATCTACAGGAGGAGATGGTATCCTGGGCTCCTCTCCTATGCAAGGACTCAAGGCTCCAGCGATGCAACACCAACATTAGCAGCCTCCACATTCGGTGCAGAGACCCCCAGAAGAAGTGGAGCCAATGGATGAACATCCTCATCGGAAACCATGGATTCCCAAGATGGATTTTCCACGTTTCGATGGGACTGAGGTGCGCATTTGGCTAGATGGATGTGAGGCTTATTTTTCTTTGTACCACATCCCTGACGAGTTCAAGGTCACCTCTGCCACTCTGCATTTGAATGGCGATGCTGCTCATTGGTACCATGCGTACAAAATGAATCATGCTTGGCCGAGTTGGATTGGGTTCAGGGCAGCAGTGTCCCAAGAGTTTGACCACAATGTCCATTGAAACACAATGCGCGACCTGATGCTTCTGAAACAAACAGGCTCAGTTGCTGAATATAAACAAGAATTCAGTCAACTGGTCTATCAGAGCAAACGGTTAGTGAGACGTTCCTCGTGACTCGTTTCTTGTTGGGATTGAAGGAAGAAATCCGGGGAGCTGTGGAACTTCAACTGCCCACTTCAGTGCAGAAGGCCACGGAGTACGCAATCGTGCAGGAGGAAATTCTGAACCGATCCAAAGCGCAGCGAGTACCTGGCCATAGGACTGCATATGTACGCACAGAACCTCGAACTCCATCAATTTCGCCAGGAGAATTGTGGAAAGCTCGTCAGCTCAAGGAGTATAGACGCACCCATGGGCTGTGTTTTAGTTGTGGCGACAAGTTTGCACCAGGCCATGTTTGCACCAAAACACCTACAGCTTCTGTCCAAGCCATGCAGTCTGAATCTAACGACATTTTGTCTGATGAGCTATTGGATGCAGTGGTGGCCCAGGAAACTGCTTTAGGCGAACTTCAACTATCAGTGAATGCATTGTCAGGTGCAGATCATCCCAAAACTATTAGGCTGAGGGCTCTCATTGGCAACCAAGTGGTCATTATCTTGTTTGATTCGGGAAGCACTCACAGTTTTATTGATACTTCATTGCTGAGCAGAATTCAAGTGGCAACTACAACCCTGCCTACATCTCTGAAGGTTCGCGTGGCAAATGGAGAAATGCTACAGTGCACTGAAGAAGTTCAAGAATTGAATTGGTGGGTGCAGGGCCACTCCTTCCAGTATAATTTCAAGGCCTTGCCAATGGGGGGTTATGACATGATTCTGGGAATGGATTGGCTCGAAAGTTTGGGCAAGATGGTGTGTCAGTGGAAAGAGAAATGGGTGAAATTCACTTACAACGAAGAAGTGGTTAAGTTGCAAGGACTCCTACCAGTGCCTTCCACCGAGTTAAAAGAGATATCATTGGAACAAGCATTAAGATGGCATACAGGGAATGATATTTGGGCCATAGCATTGTTGACACCAGTGAGTTCAACCCTAGAAACCTCTACTCCCGATGACATTCAAGCAGTCCTCCATCAATATGAGGATGTGTTCCAGGATAATAAGCAACTGCCTCCTTCTCGAGCTCATGACCATGCTATTCACTTAATTCCAGGAGCTGCACCAGTGAATATGAGACCCTATAGGTACTCTCCCTTGCAGAAAGATGAAATAGAGAGACAAGTCAATGAGATGTTGCAAGCTGGAATCATTGTGCCTAGTATGAGTCCCTTTGCCTCTCCTGTTTTGTTGGTGAAAAAGAAAGACGGAACTTGGAGATTCTGCATCGACTATAGAAAGTTAAATTCCATCACGGTTAAAAACAAGTTTCCAATGCCAATAGTAGACGAGCTTCTGGATGAGTTAGCTGGTGCCAAGTGGTTTTCCAAGATTGACCTGAGATCTGGATATCATCAGATTCGCATGTTACCTGAAGACGAACATAAAACAGCATTTAAAACTCACCAAGGGCACTATCAATTTCGGGTTATGCCTTTTGGAGTTACTAATGGACCACCTACTTTTCAATGTCTGATGAATTACATATTGAATCCTCGTCTCAGGAAGTACGTCATAGTGTTTATGGATGACATTTTGATTTTTAGCAAGAAATTACGGGAACATGTAGCACATTTGGCTACAGTCCTTCAGTTACTCAGAGAACACACTTTGTTTGCTAAGCTCAGTAAATGCACTTTTACGTAGCAGAAATTGGAGTATATGGGTCATATTATTTCTGCGGAAGGGGTCGCCACAGATCCAGAAAAAACACAAGCAATGTTGCAATGGCCTGTTCCTACAAATGTAACTGAATTAAGAGGCTTCCTTGGTCTGACAGGATATTACAGAAAATTTGTTCAAGGATATGGCATCATTGCTAAACCACTGACTCAGCTCCTTAAGAAACAAGGTTTTGTGTGGTCCTCTGAAGCTCAACAAGCATTTGACACTCTGAAATCAGCCATGGCCACTACCCCTGTCCTAGCTCTGCCTGATTTTTAGCAGCCCTTTTCTATTGAAATAGATGCATGCAGTACTAGCATTGGAGCAGTGCTCACTCAGGCAGGACATCTAGTGGCTTACTATAGTAAAGCTTTGGGCATCAAAAATCAACAACTATCAACTTATGAAAAAGAATTCTTGGCAATAATGATGGTTGTAGAAAAATGGAGAGCTTATCTACAGCGTGGCCCCTTTATAATCAAGACTGATCACTAGAGCTTGTGCCAATTAGGAGACCAAGTGTTGACATCGGATTTTCAAAGAAAGGCTATGACAAAGTTAGTGGGACTCCAATTTCAATTTCAGTATAAGAAAGGGTGCGATAACACTGTTGCTGATGCTCTGTCCAGAGTGGGACACTTGTTGGCAGTGAGCTCTACTTCTCAGAGCCGGCCCATTTGGCTACAAGAAGTTACAAATTCATATACCGTTGACCCTGAGGCCCAAACTATGTTACAAAAGTTGGCAGTGCATGCAGAGAGTATAGAGGGCTTTACTCTTCAACAGGGCATTGTTAAGCAAGGTGATAAGATCTGGGTTGGAGCCAATGCGGCTTTGAAAACAAAATTAATTTCTGCTTTCCATGACAGTGCTATAGGAGGGCATTCCGGTATACATGCTACTTATCAGCGAGTTCAGAAGCTCTTTGCTTGGTCTAGACTGAAGCAGGATGTCACTGAATTTGTGCAACAATGTGATGTGTGTCAAAAGGCAAAGCATGAACATTGCAAATATCCTGGGTTCCTGAACCCTTTACCAATACCAGAGGGACCTTGGCAAGAGATATCTATGGATTTTGTTGAGGCTCTGCCTAAATCAAATGGTTACACTGTCATCTTGGTGGTGGTGGACAGGCACACTAAGTATGCACATTTCTTGCCCTTGAAACATCCTTTCTCGGCACCAGTAGTGGCCAAAGTTTTCCTGGAACAAGTAGTTAAGCTGCATGGACCACCCAACATTATTGTGTCTGACAGAGATAAGATCTTTACTAGTAAATTTTGGAAGGATCTATTCAAGCTCTGGCACACCAAGTTGCACATGAGTACAGCATACCATCCTCAAACGGATGGTCAGACGGAGCGAGTAAATCAGTGTGTGGAAATGTATTTAAGGTGTGTTGTGCATGATAATCCCTGCAAATGGACCTCCTGGTTACCCTTGGCAGAATTTTGGTATAACACCAACTACCACTCGTCCTTGGGTTGTTCACCATTTAAGGCATTGTATGGGTATGATCCAAGCTAGGGCATGTTTTCTTCCCTGCTACAGTCTGACAATGTCGATTTGGAACAGTGGCTTCGTGAGCATCAGACACATTCTGCCTTTTTGAAAGCACATCTCCTCAAAGCTCAAGCAAAGATCAAGTTGTATGCCGATCAACATCGCTCGGCACGTTCCTTCACAGTGGGTGAATTGGTGTATCTGAAACTTCAGCCTTATGCCCAATCTTCGGTGGTAAATCGTCCGTGTGCCAAGTTGGCATACAAGTACTATGGACCATTTGAAATTGTGGAATGCATCGACCCAGCAGCGTATAAATTACAGCTACCAGCCGAAGCTCTCATCCATCCAGTTTTCCACGTTTCCCAGCTAAAGACACACATAGCCGATCATACACCGGTCTTTTCCCAACTTCCAACTCCTGTCGATCTGTCTACTGTGAATGTATGGCCAGAAGTTATACTGGATCGCAAGATGGTTAAGAAGGGCAATGGAGCACATGTACAGGTTTTGATTCAATGGTCGGGATTGCCGCCTGAAGCAGCAACCTGGGAAGATTTCGAAGTACTTCGTAGCAGGTATCCGGAAGCACCAGCATGGGGACATGCTGGGTCTCCAGGGGGAGGCACTGTCAGCAGTGTGACTCTGATGACACAAGATCGGGCTAAGGAAGCAGGAGTTTAAAGGAGCCAGTGGGCCGGATACGAGGTGGGTTGTAGCCCAAGTCAAGTGGAGCGACCAGAAGGGAGTACTAGTAGGGGAGTAGCGTGTTTGGTTAGACAGTTTTGGGAAATAGACATTCTATATCCTCTGAAGTCTGAACTGTATCTTTTCTGTTCTTCCCCTTCCTCAAGTCTGTCTCTCTCTCTACCCCAGATTCCAATCTCCCTTGTACCTCAAATTCATGGATAATTAGTGAGTAGTGATCCCCAACCGAGTTCGGGACATCACAGGGATGAAGTCTTCAATCTTGTATCTTCATAGTCCAGGAGTCCGGCTGAAGGTATAGTCCGGCCATCCGGACACCCCCTAATCCAGGACTTCCTCAGTAGCCCCTGAACCAGGCTTCAATTACAACAAGTCTGGCGCGCATATTGTCTTCGGCATTGCAAGGCGGGTTCCTCCTCCAAGTACTTCATAGAAGATTTCGAACACAAAGATAGTGTCCGGCTCTGCAAAATAAGTTTCCACATATTGCCATAGAGAGAATAATATTTACACAAATCTAATCTGCTGACGTATTCCGTAGCATGACATCACACCACGGCCAAGCTCTTATTCAAACCGTTTTACTGTCCCATCTCAGCGCGTTATGCGAGGCGGTTTCCTTGGCACGTCTTGTTAAAGCAGAGATCGTGTCCTCTTATTCCGGGATTCTCATCAATACGGGCGTGGGTAACCCAACCGCTTCTAGGACTCCTAGATTATAGGCAAGTCCAAACGGACACGGAGAGGATGCTTGATATTCACCCTCTTTATAAAGGGACCAGGCTTTTATTTTTCCCTCCCGTGCTCAATCGAATCCTTCCCCCACCTCAAGCTCAAGCGCCCAAAGTTCAGGTCAGGTGCTCCGAACCTTCAGTCATGTCCGGATCTAGCCTTCAAGGCCAATAGGTGCCTTCCTCCATCACGGAAGAAGACATCAAAAAGTTGAGGGAGGCCAGATATCTGACCGCCGAGATTTTGCATCGGCTACCTCCCCGAGGTCAGGCCGTCCCTACCCCCGAACCCAACGAGAACGTCGTGTTCGTCTCCCACTTCCTCTGAGGTCTAGGCCTTGCTCTGGATCCTTTTGTCAGGGGTTTGATGTTTTATTATGGGCTAGACTTCCATGATCTAGCTCTGGACTCCTTTCTTCGTATCACGACATTTATTGTCGTGTGCGAGGCCTTCCTCCGGGTTACCCCTCACTTTGGCCTCTGGCTCAAGACCTTTGAAGTGAAGCCAAAGATGATCGAGGGGCAACATGCAGCGTGTGGAGGTGCCTCAATATGCAAGATGACGGGAGCTCCATGGCCCAAAGGTTCCATCCCAGAGGTGTCCGAATTGTGGCAACAGGAGTGGTTCTACATCACGGCTCCTAGAAGTGCCAAGTGGGCGGCCGCCCCTGTTTTCCGCTCGGGCCCTCCACCACAACTGATGTCATGGATCAGCAGAGGTCTGAGCTGGGGGCCAGCCAAGGACGTGCCCATACTGCAAAGCCGCATTCGGGCTCTCTTCAATGGAGATTTCAGTTTGGTTGCGGTAATACAAGTCATGCTGGTTCGTCAAGTCCAGCCTTGCAAACGCCGGCCTCTTCGCCTATGGGAATTCAATCCCGAGGGACCGCGTGTCATTCAAAATTTTCTCGGCCTGACGCATGAGGAGATGTACAAATCATTCTTCGGACCTCAGGTGGAGTGTCCGGAAATCACCGAGGACGTGGGCCTGAGTAGTAACCGCGCCACCGAACAAGTAAGGCATCTTCCGGCCAAACATACTATCTCTCCTTTGTTACGAAGTTATTTCTGAGAGTTCGCTTTTTGACCAGGACTGGCTAACAAAGGCGAAGTTGATTCGGTGTTCAGCCCCCCTCCCTGAGGGTTTGGAAAATTCGGTATTAGAGAAGATGCTCCAGACCGCATCCAGCCCGGAGCCCTTAAAGGAAAACACTATGGAGGGTAATGCGGGCGGACGCGGGCCCCCAACGCTGCCCATTCTAGCCGAGGGAGCGAGCGTCTCCATGAAGGAAGACGATCAGAAGAGGAAAAGGACTGTGCCCGGGGATTCGGAAGCTGAAGCTTCCAAACGGAAGAAGAAGTCTCCCACAGAGGGTCCTGCCTCGGGGGGCGCTGTTGCCGCACAAAGTCCGTGGGGGGATCAATTCTCCCGCGAGTCGTAAGTGACCTGAAATACTTTAATAGTACAGATATGCCATCTTTTTCTTCTGAGAAGATAACCACCGCATATATTTTTGCAGTTCGGGCCTTAGCCCCTCTCAAATGAGCTCATCTTCGGGGGATCTTCTTCCAGAGATGATGGAGAGCGAAACGCCTCCTCCGGACTCCTCCGCTCTGGAAGCGGGCGACCCTGAAGTGTCGTCGCGGAGGACCTCTCCGAGTCCGGTGAGGCCAGAAGGTAACCCTATTGACCCCCGAAGCTCCCAGTGTCCGGCTCCCGAAGAGAGCAGACAAAAGAGTCCGGCACCATCTAGTGTGCGATCGGATGTTCTGAGGGAGTTGGTGGGGCGAGCGGCCATCTCAGATGAACACCGTGTGCTGATGAATACGGTGATGGAGAGAATATCGTTCGCCGAAGCGGATTGCATGAAGCTTTTATGAGTCTACTGACAGGTTTTAAGGTACGTAAAAGAATGTATGATAGTCCTACACATGCTAGGTGTGCCCTGTGTAGATAGTAGCCCCTGAGACTGTGGTTGTCGTCAGAAACGACGACGAGCAGAGGATCATAATCCCAGGTAATAACCATACTGCCTCTATGTGCAGGTGATGGAAGCTCCGGTGGCTAGCCGAACTAGCGAATTTGCCCATTTAGAACGGCAGTTGGATACGGCAGACGCCAACATCGAGCTTGTTAACAAAAGGCTTGACGAGGCACGGGGTAAGTGTCATTATCTGGTGAACGTCACATAGGAAGAGCAACATGATGCCAGTATCTTTAATATGTTGTGACTGCAGATGGAGCTGCCACTGTTGAAGCCTTGCGGGAAGAACTTGCCCGAGCCAAGGAACAAGCGAGGTTGAGTAATGCGGCTGCTTTGAAGGCGGCTGAAGAGTTGCAAGCCGAGAAGGCCGCACATGGCGAGAGCCGAGACAAGATGGCCAAGATAGCCATAGAATTAAAAGCCGCCGCCGACCATTGCCGGGTTCTTGAAAAGGAAAACCAGGCAAAGGCATCGGACCTTGAGAAGGCTGCTAAGACGAGAAAGGACCTCCGCTCTACTATGAGGGCAAAGAAGGAGGTGAAGGAAATATGCCCTAGAGGCAATAATAAAGTTATTATTTATTTCCTTATATCATGATAAATGTTTATTATTCATGCTAGAATTGTATTAACTGGAAACATAATACATGTGTGAATACATAGACAAACAAAGTGTCACTAGTATGCCTCTACTTGACTAGCTCGTTAATCAAAGATGGTTGTGTTTCCTAACCATGAACAATGAGTTGTTATTTGATTAACGGGATCACATCATTAAGTGAATGATCTCATTGACATGACCCATTCCATTAGCTTAGCACCCGATCGTTTAGTATGTTGCTATTGCTTTCTTCATGACTTATACATGTTCCTATGACTATGAGATTATGCAACTCCCGTTTGCCGGAGGAACACTTTGTGTGCTACCAAACGTCACAACATAACTGGGTGATTATAAAGGAGCTCTATAGGTGTCTCCAAAGGTACATGTTGGGTTGGCGTATTTCGAGATTAGGATTTGTCACTCCGATTGTCGGAGAGGTATCTCTGGGCCCTCTCAGTAATGCACATCACTTAAGCCTTGCAAGCATTGCAACTAATGAGTTAGTTGCGGGATGATGTATTACAGAAAGAGTAAAGAGACTTGCCGGTAACGAGATTGACCTGGTATTGGAATACCGACGATCAAATCTCGGGCAAGTAACATACCGATGACAAAGGGAACAACGTATGTTGTTATGCGGTCTGACCGATAAAAGATCTTCGTAGAATATGTAGGAGCCAATATGAGCATCCAAGTTCCTCTATTGGTTATTGATCGGAGACGTGTCTCGGTCATGTCTACATTGTTCTCGAACCCGTAGGGTCCGCACGCTTAAGGTTACGATGACAGTTATATTATGAGTTTATGCATTTTGATGTACCGAAGGTTGTTCGGAGTCCCGGATGTGATCACGGACATGACAAGGAGTCTCGAAATGGTCGAGACATAAAGATTGATATATTGGAAGCATATGTTTGGATATTGGAATTGTTCCGGGTGAAATCGGGATTTTACCGGAGTACCGGGAGGTTACCGGAACCCCTCGGGAGCTATATGGGCCTTAATGGGCCATAGTGGAAGAAGAGGAGAGGCAGCCAGGGCTTGGGCCGTGCGCCCCTCCCCCCTAGTCCGAATAGGACAAGGATAGAGGGGGCCGGCGCCCTCCTCCTTCTCTCTCTCTCTTTTCCACCTCATGAATCCTATTCCAACTAGGATTGGGGGAGAAGTCCTACTCCCGGAGGGAGTAGGACTCCTCCTGGCACGCCCTATGTGGCCGGCCGGCCTCCCCCCCTTTGGTCCTTTATATACGGAGGCAGGGGCACCCCAGAGACACATAAGTTGATCCACGTGATCATATTCTTAGCCGTGTGCGGTGCCCCCTTCCACTATAGTCCTCGATAATATTGTAGCGGAGTTTAGGTGAAGCCCTGCTGCAGTAGTACATCAAGATCGTCACCACACCGTCGTGCTGATGGAACTCTTCCCCAACACTTTGCTGGATCGGAGTCCGGGGATCATCATCGAGCTGAACGTGTGCTAGAACTCGGAGGTGCCGTAGTTTCGGTGCTTGATCGGTCGGGCCGTGAAGACGTACGACTACATCAACCAAACGCTTCCGTTGTTGATCTACTAAGGGTACGTAGATCACACTCTCCCCTCGTTGCTATGCATCACATGATCTTGCGTGTGCGTAGGAATTTTTTTGAAATTACTACGTTCCCCAACAGTGGCGTCCGAGCCTAGGTTTTATATGTTGATGTTATATGCACGAGTAGAACACAAGTGAGTTGTGGGCGATATAAGTCATACTGCTTACCAGCATGTCATACTTTGGTTCGGCGGTATTGTTGGACGAAGCGGCCCAGACCGACATTACGCGTATGCTTACGCGAGACCGGTTCTCCCGACGTGCTTTGCACATAGGTGGCTTGCGGGTGACAGTTTCTCCAACTTTAGTTGAACCAAGTGTGGCTACGCCCGGTCCTTGCGAAGGTTAAAACAGCACCAACTTGACAAACTATCGTTGTGGTTTTGATGCGTAGGTAAGATTAGTTCTTGCTTAAGCCCGTAGCAGCCACGTAAAACTTGCAACAACAAAGTAGAGGACATCTAACTTGTTTTTGCAGGGCATGTTGTGATGTGATATGGTCAAGACATGACGCTGATTTTTGTTGTATGAGATGATCATGTTTTGTAACCGAGTTATCGGCAACTGGCAGGAGCCATATGGTTGTCGCTTTATTGTATGCAATGCAATCGCGATGTAATGCTTTACTTTATCACTAAGCGGTAGCGATAGTCGTGGAAGCACAAGCTTGGCGAGACGACAACGATGCTACGATGGAGATCATGGTGTCACGCCGGTGACGATGGTGATCACGACGGTGCTCCGGAGATGGAGATCATAAGCACAAGATGATGATGGACATATCATATCACTTATATTGATTGCATGTGATGTTTATCTTTTATGCATCTTATCTTGCTTTGATTGCCGGTAGCATTATAAGATGATCTCTCACTAAAATTATCAAGTAGTGTTCTCCCTGAGTATGCACCGTTGTGAAAGTTCTTCGTGCTGAGACACCACGTGATGATCGGGTGTGATAGGCTCTACGTTCAAATACAACGGGTGCAAAACAGTTGCGCACGCGGAATACTCAGGTTATACTTGACGAGCCAAGCATATACAGATATGGCCTCGGAACACGGAGACCAAAAGGTCAAGCATGAATCATATAGTAGATATGATCAACATAGTGATGTTCACCAATGAAACTACTCCATCTCACGTGATGATCGGACATGGTTTAGTTGATTTGGATCACGTAATCACTTAGAGGATTAGAGGGATGTCTATCTAAGTGGGAGTTCTTTAAGTAAATTAACTGAACTTAAATTTATCATGAAACTTAGTACCTGATAAGTATCTTGCTTGTTTATGCTTGTTTGTAGATAGATGGCTCGTGCTGTTGTTCCGTTGAATTTTAATGCGTTCCTTGAGAAAGCAAAGTTGAAAGATGATGGTAGCAATTACACGGACTGGGTCCGTAACTTGAGGATTATCCTCATTGCTGCACAGAAGAATTACGTCCTGGAAGCACCGCTGGGTGCCAGGCCTGCTGCTGGAGCAACGCTGGATGTTATGAACGTCTGGCAGAGCAAAGCTGATGACTACTCAATAGTTCAGTGTGCCATGCTTTACGGCTTAGAATCGGGACTTCAACGATGTTTTGAACGTCATGGAGCATATGAGATGTTCCAGGAGTTGAAGTTAATATTTCAAGCAAATGCCCGGATTGAAAGATATGAAGTCTCCAATAAGTTCTATAGCTGCAAGATGGAGGAGAACAGTTCTGTCAGTGAGCATATACTCAAAATGTCTGGGTATAATAATCACTTGATTCAATTGGGAGTTAATCTTCCAGATGATTGCGTCATTGACAGAATTCTCCAATCACTTCCACCAAGCTACAAGAGCTTTGTGATGAACTATAATATGCAAGGGATGAATAAGACTATTCCCGAGCTCTTCGCAATGCTGAAAGCTGCGGAGGTAGAAATCAAGAAGGAGCATCAAGTGTTGATGGTCAACAAGACCACTAGTTTCAAGAAAAAGGGCAAAGGTAAGAAGAAGGGGATCTTCAAAAAGAACGGCAAGCAAGTTGCTACTCAAGAGAAGAAACCCAAACCTGGACCTAAGCCTGAAACTGAGTGCTTCTATTGCAAGCAGACTGGTCACTGGAAGCGGAACTGCCCCAAATATTTGGCGGATAAGAAGGATGGCAAGGTGAACAAAGGTATATGTGATATACATGTTATTGATGTGTACCTTACTAATGCTCGCAGTAGCACCTGGGTATTTGATACTGGTTCTGTTGCTAATATTTGCAACTCGAAACAGGGACTACGGATTAAGCGAAGATTGGCTAAGGACGAGGTGACGATGAGCGTGGGAAACGGTTCCAAAGTCGATGTGATCGCAGTCGGCACGCTACCTCTACATCTACCTTCGGGATTAATATTAGACCTAAATAATTGTTATTTGGTGCCAGCGTTAAGCATGAACATTATATCTGGATCTTGTTTGATGCGAGATGGTTATTCATTTAAATCAGAGAATAATGGTTGTTCTATTTATATGAGTAATATCTTTTATGGTCATGCACCCTTGAAGAGTGGTCTATTCTTGTTGAATCTCGATAGTAGTAACACACATATTCATAATGTTGAAGACAAAAGATGCAGAGTTGATAATGATAGTGCAACATATTTGTGGCATTGCCGTTTAGGTCATATCGGTGTAAAGCGCATGAAGAAACTCCATACTGATGGACTTTTGGAACCACTTGATTATGAATCAGTTGGTACTTGCGAACCGTGCCTCATGGGCAAGATGACCAAAACACCGTTCTCCGGTACTATGGAGAGAGCAACAGATTTGTTGGAAATCATACATACAGATGTATGTGGCCCGATGAATATTGAGGCTCGTGGCGGATATCGTTATTTTCTCACCTTCACAGATGACTTAAGCAGATATGGGTATATCTACTTAATGAAACATAAGTCTGAAACATTTGAAAAGTTCAAAGAATTTCAGAGTGAAGTTGAAAATCATCGTAACAAGAAAATAAAGTTTCTACGATCTGATCGTGGAGGAGAATATTTGAGTTATGAGTTTGGTGTACATTTGAAAAATTGTGGAATAGTTTCGCAACTCACGCCACCCGAAACACCACAGCGTAATGGTGTGTCCGAACGTCGTAATCGTACTTTACTAGATATGGTGCGATCTATGATGTCTCTTACTGATTTACCGCTATCGTTTTGGGGATACGCTCTAGAGACGGCCGCATTCACGTTAAATAGGGCACCATCAAAATCTATTGAGACGACACCTTATGAACTGTGGTTTGGCAAGAAACCAAAGTTGTCGTTTCTGAAAGTTTGGGGCTGTGATGCTTATGTGAAAAAGCTTCAACCTGATAAGCTCGAACCCAAATCGGAGAAATGTGTCTTCATAGGATATCCAAAGGAGACTATTGGATACACCTTCTATCACAGATCCGAAGGCAAGACTTTTGTTGCTAAGTTCAGAAACTTTCTAGAGAAGGAGTTTCTCTCGAAAGAAGTGAGTGGGAGGAAAGTAGAACTTGACGAGGTAACTGTACCTGCTCCCTTATTGGAAAGTAGTACATCACAGAAAACTGTTTCTGTGACACCTACACCAGTTAGTGAGGAAGCTAATGATGATGATCATGAAACTTCAGAACAAGATACTACTGAACCACGTAGATCAACCAGAGTAAGATCCGCGCTAGAGTGGTACGGTAATCCCGTTCTGGAAGTCATGCTACTAGATCATGACGAACCTACGAACTATGAAGAAGCGATGGTGAGCCCAGATTCCGCAAAGTGGCTTGAAGCCATGAAATCTGAGATGGGATCCATGTATGAGAACAAAGTATGGACTTTGGTTGACTTGCCCGATGATCGGCAAGCAATTGAGAATAAATGGATCTTCAAGAAGAAGACTGACGCTGACGGTAATATTACTGCCTACAAAGCTCGACTTGTCGCAAAAGGTTTTCGGCAAGTTCAAGGGATTGACTACGATGAGACCTTCTCACCTGTAGCGATGCTTAAGTCTGTCCGAATCATGTTAGCAATTGCCGCATTTTATGATTATGAAATTTGGCAGATGGGTGTCAAAACTGCATTCCTGAATGGATTTCTGGAAGAAGAGTTGTATATGATGCAACCAGAAGGTTTTGTCGATCCAAAGGGAGCTAACAAAGTGTGCAAGCTCCAGCGATCCATTTATGGACTGGTGCAAGCCTCTCGGAGTTGGATAAACGTTTTGATAGTGTGATCAAAGCATTTGGTTTTATACAGACTTTTGGAGAAGCATGTATTTACAAGAAAGTGAGTGGGAGCTCTGTAGCATTTCTGATTTTATATGTGGATGACATATTACTAATTGGAAATGATGTAGAATTTCTGGATAGCATAAAGGGATACTTGAATAAGAGTTTTTCAATGAAAGACCTCAGTGAAGCTGCTTACATATTAGGCATTAAGATCTATAGAGATAGATCAAGACGCTTAATTGGACTTTCACAAACCACATACCTTGACAAAGTTTTGAAGAAGTTCAAAATGGATCAAGCAAAGAAAGGGTTCTTGCCTGTGTTACAAGGTGTGAAGTTGAGTAAGACTCAATGCCCGACCACCGCAGAAGATAGAGAGAAGATGAAAGATGTTCCCTATGCTTCAGCCATAGGCTCTATCATGTATGCAATGCTGTGTACCAGACCTGATGTGTGCCTTGCTATAAGTCTAGCAGGGAGGTACCAAAGTAATCTAGGAGTGGATCATTGGACAGCGGTCAAGAACATCCTGAAATACCTGAAAAGGACTAAGGATATGTTTCTCATATATGGAGGTGACAAAGAGCTCATCGTAAAAGGTTACGTTGATGCAAGCTTTGACACTGATCCGGACGATTCTAAATCGCAAACCGGATACGTGTTTACATTAAACGGTGGAGCTGTCAGTTGGTGTAGTTCTAAACAAAGCGTTGTAGCGGGATCTACATGTGAAGCGGAGTACATAACTGCTTTGGAAGCAGCAAATGAAGGAGTTCATATCCGATCTAGGTGTCATACCTAGTGCATCGGGTCCAATGAAAATCTTTTGTGACAATACTGGTGCAATTGCCTTGGCAAAGGAATCCAGATTTCACAAGAGAACCAAGCACATCAAGAGACGCTTCAATTCCATCTGGGATCTAGTCCAGGTGGGAGACATAGAGATTTGCAAGATACATACGGATCTGAATGTTGCAGACCCGTTGACTAAGCCTCTTCCACGAGCAAAACATGATCAGCACCAAGGCTCCATGGGTGTTAGAATCATTACTGTGTAATCTAGATTATTGACTCTAGTGCAAGTGGGAGACTGAAGGAAATATGCCCTAGAGGCAATAATAAAGTTATTATTTATTTCCTTATATCATGATAAATGTTTATTATTCATGCTAGAATTGTATTAACCGGAAACATAATACATGTGTGAATACATAGACAAACAGAGTGTCACTAGTATGCCTCTACTTGACTAGCTCGTTAATCAAAGATGGTTATGTTTCCTAACCATGGACAAAGAGTTGTTATTTGATTAACGGGATCACATCATTAGTTGAATGATCTGATTGACATGACCCATTCCATTAGCTTAGCACCCGATCGTTTAGTATGTTGCTATTGCTTTCTTCATGACTTATACATGTTCCTATGACTATGAGATTATGCAACTCCCGTTTGCCGGAGGAACACTTTGTGTGCTACCAAACGTCACAACGTAACTGGGTGATTATAAAGGAGCTCTACAGGTGTCTCCAAAGGTACATGTTGGTTGGCGTATTTCGAGATTAGGATTTGTCACTCCGATTGTCGGAGAGGTATCTCGGATTTGTCACTCCGATTGTCGGAGAGGTATCTCTGGGCCCTCTCGGTAATGCACATCACTTAAGCCTTGCAAGCATTGCAACTAATGAGTTAGTTGCGGGACGATGTATTATAGAACAAGTAAAGAGACTTGCTGGTAACGAGATTGAACTAGGTATTGGAATACCGACGATCGAATCTCGGGCAAGTAACATACCGATGACAAAGGGAACAACGTATGTTGTTATGCGGTCTAACAGATAAAAGATCTTCGTAGAATATGTAGGAGCCAATATGAGCATCCAGGTTTCGCTATTGGTTATTGACCGGAGACGTGTCTCGGTCATGTCTACATTGTTCTCGAACCCGTAGGGTCCGCACGCTTAAGGTTACGATGACAGTTATATTATGAGTTTATGCATTTTGATGTACCGAAGGTTGTTCGGAGTCCCGGATGTGATCACGGACATGACGAGGAGTCTCGAAATGGTCGAGACATACAGATTGATATATTGGAAGCCTATGTTTGGATATCGGAATTGTTCCGGGTGAAATCGGGATTTTACCGGAGTACCGGGAGGTTACCGGAACCCCCCGAGAGCTATATGGGCCTTAATGGGCCATAGTGGAAGAAGAGGAGAGGCAGCCAGGGCTTGGGCCGCGCGCCCCTCCCCCTAGTCCGAATAGGACAAGGAGAGAGGGGGCCGGCGCCCTCCTCCTTCTCTCTCTCTCTCTCTCTCTCTCTCTCTCTCTCTCTCTCTCTCTCTTTTCCACCTCATGAATCCTATTCCACCTCATGCTCACATTATCTCTCTTTTCCAACTCTTCCCCAACACTTTGCTGGATCGGAGTCCGGGGATCGTCATCGAGCTGAATGTGTGCTAGAACTCGGAGGTGCCGTAGTTTCGGTGCTTGATCGGTCGGGCCGTGAAGACATACGACTACATTAACCAAACGCTTCCGTTGTCGATCTACTAAGGGTACGTAGATCACACTCTCCCCTCGTTGCTATGTATCACATGATCTTGCGTGTGCGTAGGAAATTTTTTTAAATTACTACGCTCCCCAACAGGAGGAGCTGCGGGAAGCAGAGGATTTTGTAGCTGGGAAATCCTTTATGTTGCGGAGGAAGTTCGGAGATCCACGGTATGCCCCCCTGGATCGGATGTGGAGCTCGGAGGATGTGTATATGGATTTGGCGACGAGCGCTGCCGATGCGGCCAAGTACCTCCAGGGTCAGATGGACCGTGGAGTAGACCAGCTGTTTTGGAGACAATTCCATACTCCCGAGCGTCCACTTTCATTGACTGACCAATTATCCGAATGGGCCAAACTAAATAGGTTGTCCGGACTCTCCATGAGGTCTGTTGTGGATCAGTAATGGCCGGAAGGGTCAAAACCGAACAGCTATTTCAGCTTGGTGCAGCAGTTACTCGATGTGGTGCCGCGCATTGATGCGATGAAGAGGTCGGCGTGCATAGAGGGCGCACAGATGGCCTTTGCCCATGTCAAGGCATACTGGTCGGAGATGGATGCTACCAATGTTGCAGCGCGGGATTCGGCCATAGGTCGAAAGGCTGCTGAGCACTACTTTGAAGAAGTTCTTGAGGGTGCCCGTTTGGTAGAGACCCAGTGCTCAAAAAATATTATGTTTGAGTGATATGTAATCTCATTGTAAGCGAAATGCTTTTATAAAGTTTTATAAGGCTATTTTTATACTTCTGCCTGAAAGTAATATGATGCCTCCTGGGCGGCCGTTTTTGTATACATGTGTATAACCTGAAAGATTGCAGTCGTCGGCTTCAACCCCCACGCATATAATGTGGAGGTGCTAGCAAAAACATGCGTTCACACTTAACCCAACGTCTTGGTCCTATTAAGGAGGTGATAGCGGAGCGAGCGAGGCAACCGGACTATAATGCTTTAACACTTTCACTTAGCCATAGGAGTTTGACAGTGGGGCTACTAGATAGCCCCTAGTGGCTCCGCACTCTCCCGGTTCCGGGGTGCGTACATGCCTGGCCGAAAAACGGCCCTTTGTTAAGGCGGAGGAATTCTATCATTCCCACAGGTCATCGAGTGGTTGACCAGTCTCATGCTATATCATGACAGTCAGTTTTCGGCTTTCTCTACTGAGGTGCTCTTCCGGATGAACCAGGGCACAATCGCAGTAGTTCTCCTGGTGCTACCTTAGCCGGTAAAGCGGAACGTAAGGCACCAAAACATAGGAGCCGGGCAAACCCAACATTTGACCAAAGACAATGATTCGGAGCTGATGCATATAGGGCCAAACTCGCGACGCCGAACACTCCCTAAGGTATTCGGTCTTTGTGGTATAAACCGGGCCTAAATAATGGCCTTTGTAAGAAGCCCCTTGTGTCCAGGTACAGGCATTGTTCTGGCGTGGCCACATGCCAAGACGTCAGCATCCTTCTCAACGGTGGATATGTATCAACAAGAGACAGTAAAAAAGGTTTACGCAGGGTCTTAATCTAAAAAGAATCTTTTGAGCGGGTACCTGCTGCACGTCTGCGCCTGTGTCTCCGTTGTGCCGTATCCTAGATGGGTGTAGCACGATGACCGTCTGTAAAAGAGAGGAAGTTAAGTAAAAAAGTTGTCGTGCAAAAGGATAGTTTTTAAAGAAACCATGTATACTTGAAGATGATAAGAAATTGCCACTTGTCTGCGCGCGTTGAGCCCCTTGTATTGAAAAATAGGGGTGTGATCACTTATTCGGTGTAAATAGCGGCGCCGGACTTGATTAGTTGTGTCTGAGGTCTTGACAACCTATTGGATGCTTTCGCCGGTCCGGACGCCTTTAATGTTCGGCTGCCAAGGCAGCCTCACTCTCTTCGACGCGCAAAGAGCGCTTGATATCTCCGTGCACTGTAATGATGCCACGTGGACCGGGCATCTTGAGTGTGAGGGAGGCGTAGTATGGTATTGCATTAAAGCGAGCGAAAGCTTCGCGTCCGAGCAGTGCTTGATAGCCACTTTGAAACGGAGCGATGTGGAAAGTTAAATGCTCGCGACGGAAGTTATTGGGGGAGCCGAATATAACTTGTAATGAGAGGGAGCCCGTACAACGAGCCCCTGGGCCTGGTGTTACTCCTTTCAAAGGTAGTATTGCTATGGCGAATTTGTGTTGGGTCTAACCCCATCCCGCGGATTGTATCCTGATATATTAGGTTTAGGCTAATGTCGCCGTCCATCAAGACTCGTATGAAGTGATATCCGTCAATTACTGGGTCTAATACCAGGGCAGCCCATCCTGCGTGCCGGATACTTGCTGAGTAATCGTGGTGGTCGAAAGTGATCGGTTGAGATGACCAGTGGCAGGACTTCGCGGTGACAGGCACTTGGGTATATTTTCCTGGGAGTGCCGTGTTGTTTTTTCCCTTGATCACGTGTAACACGTTTACTGTTTTGACTTCTGGTGGAAATTTCTTTTGTTCCACCGTGTCTTGTTTGGGAGGTTCGTCCTCATCTTCGCTTGGTGTATCGTCCCCCTTGTGTACGGCGTTGAGCTTGCCGGACTGCTTGAAGACCCAACATTCTCTGTGGGTATGATTAGCGGGTTTACCAGGGGTACTATGGATCTGGCATACTTGGTCCAGAATTTTGTTGAGGCTGGACAGTTCGTCCCTGGTGCCTTTAGGGGCGGCTTTTGACCTGGCAGAGAGCTTTTGAATCCGGCATTTACTGTCGTCCCCTTCGTGCTGTCTTCTTTAGTCCAGCGTTTGTTATTGCTGTTGTGTCGTGATTTCCCGTTTCCATCTCTAACTTCAGATGTACTGGGGTCGCTGGTGCTGCATCTGGCTAGCCAGTTGTCCTCACCCGCGCAAAAGCGAGTCATGAGGTTTGTTAATGCGGCCATCGTTCTCGGCTTATTTTGGCCGAGGTGTTTGGCGAGCCATTCGTCACGGACGCTATGCTTGAAGGCTGCCAAGGCTTCGGCGTCCGGACAGTCGACAATCTTGTTCTTTTTAGTAAGAAACCTGTTCCAAAGCTTTCGGGCTGACTCTCCGGGCTGTTGAGTGATATGACTCAAATTGTCCGCATCCGGAGGTCGGACATAAGTCCCTTGAAAATTTGCTCGAAAGGCATCTTCGAGCTCTTCCCAACTTCCAATGGATCTTTCGGGGAGGCCTTTGAGCCAGTGACGAGCTGGCCCTTTGAGCTTGAGGGGTAAATACTTGATGGCGTGGAGATCATCTCCTCGAGCCATATGGATGTGGAGGATGTAGTCCTCAATCCAGACCCCAGGGTATGTTGTTCCGTCGTATGCCTCTATGGTTACGGGCTTGAATCCCTCTGGAAATTCATGGTCCAGTACCTCATTGGTGAGACATAGGGGGTGTGCGGCACCCCTGTAGCTGGGTGTACCGCGTTGTTCGGGTGTTGCTATTGCATTGTATGCTGGGGCGCGCTTGCGTGGTCCATAGATGGATCTTGTTGCTCCGTCCTTTGGGTGCGAACCCTCGCATGGGTCGCGTATTGTATTGTGAGTGGCGTTGTATGCCGCTCTGTGTTGGTAGAGAGGTCGTCTATCCGACCAGGTTGCTGCTTT
Source organism: Triticum urartu (assembly GCF_003073215.2). Classification (NCBI taxonomy): domain Eukaryota; kingdom Viridiplantae; phylum Streptophyta; class Magnoliopsida; order Poales; family Poaceae; genus Triticum; species Triticum urartu. The sequence continues at coordinate 447,929,962 of NC_053028.1, forward strand.
GATATTTGGTTGTGGGGGGTCTAAGGCCTCCTCATCGAATTCGGATAGCAGCTTCCGCTTTGGGTAGCTCTTGGAGGGGCGATTATCCCCGTACCTTGCTGCAGTGCTGAGTATTTTACTCCATCTGAATTGGAGTGTGTCTTGCGCGGCCTTGAGCCTTTGCTTCTGCTTTTTCAGGCTCCTCGCGGTGGCAACAAGCCTTTTACGGGCAGTATGTTGCTCCGGGTGTTTGTCCGGCGTTATGTCGTCCGGACCTTTATCCTTGATAGGATTTGTTTGTTTGGTTTGATTATCCGGATTGCCGTTGTCCGGCAGCGGTTCGCCCTGCTCCAGCGTTGGGTCTGTGTGATCGCTATTTCTGTCCAGGCGGGATTTGGGGCGGCGCTTGCGTCGCCGCTTTGACTGCTTTTCGAGGGAACAAGCCTTCGGTGCGTCCTTCCGTTCCTTGTCGTCATCTTTTGGTGCGTCCACCATGTATACGTCATATGACGAGGTGGTGTTCCAGGGCCCAATAGGCACTGGTTCTTCATCGTCTCCTTCATCGGCGTCCATACCGTCGATGTCTCCGGAGTCGAAGTCGAGCATGTCGGTTAAATAGTCGACAGTGGCTACAAAGTGGGTGGTGGGTGGGATTTGAATTTCTTCATCGTCCGCATCCCAATCTCGCTGACCATAGTCCGGCCAGGGCTCTCCTGATAGAGAGAGAGACTTCAATGACTTCAAGATATCGCCCAAAGGCGAGTGCTGAAAGATGTCCGCGGCAGTGAACTCCATAATCGGTGCCCAATCGGATTCGATTGGCAGGGGCGTGGAGGGTTCGGAGTCCGGAGAGGAGTCCGGCTCCTTGGAGTCACGAGTCTTGCAGAGTATGGAGCTGGTGTTCGGCTCAATCGCCGTTGGGGTCGCAGCCCCCGAGGTGGCGTCCAACCGCCCATCCTCGATCGGAGCAGTTGGCTCTAAATTAAGGGTCAGAGCCGATGCGGGTGCGGCCCCCAGGGCACTGTTCGGCGGCAGAGCTATGCTCGTCGTGACAGTGCGGCATGCTCGGCAGCGGCTCGAATCCGTCGAAGGTCAAGTCCCCACGGATGTCAGCCGCGTAGTTTAAATTTCCAAATCTAACCCCTCGGCCAGGGGCATAGCTTTCGATCTGTTCCAGATGGCCAAGCGAATTGGCCCCAGTGCGAAGCCGCCGAAGACGAAGATCTATCCGGGGAGGATGGTCTCACCCTGGACTGCATCGCTATCGATGATCGTAGGAGCCATCGAGCCTCACGGCGACGACATAGAGGAACTCTCAGTGAAAGCACCAATGTCGGTGTCAAAACCGGCGGATCTCGGGTAGGGGGTCCCAAACTGTGCGTCTAGGCTGGATGGTAACAGGAGGCAAGGGACACAAAGTTTTACCCAGGTTCGGGCCCTCTCGATGGAGGTAAAACCCTACGTCCTGCTTGATTAATATTGATGATATGGGTAGTACAAGAGTAGATCTACCACGAGATCAAGGAGGCTAAACCCTAGAAGCTAGCCTATGGTATGATTGTTGATGTGTGTGTTGTCCTACAGACTAAAACCCTCCAGTTTATATAGACATCAGATAGGGTTAGGGTTACATAGAGTCGGTTACAATGGTAGGAGATCTGAATATCCGTATCGCCAAGCTTGCCTTCCACGCCAAGGAAAGTCCCTCCCGGACACGGGACGAAGTATTCAATCTTGTATCTTCATAGTCCAGGAGTTCGGCTGAAGGTATAGTCCGGCCATCCGGACACCCCCTAATCCAGGACTCCCTCAATAAGTATTTCCCTCAGTTTGAGAACCAAGGTATCAATCCTGTAGGAGACAATGCACAAGTCACCGAATACCTACACAAATAAATAACAACTTGCACGCAACGCGATAAAGGGGTTGTCAATCCCTTCACGGTTACTTGCAAAAGTGAGATCCGATAGAGATAGATAAATGGTAAAGTAAATATTTTTGGTATTTTTGGTTTATAGATCGGAAAGTAAAAGATTGCAAAATAGTAGATGAAAAAAATAATATGAAGGAAAATAGAACTTGTATGATGTAAAATAGACCCGGGGGCCATAGGTTTCACTAGAGGCTTCTCTCAAGATAGTAAATAATATGGTGGGTGAACAAATTACTACCGAGCAATTGATACGAAAGCGAAAAGTTATGACGATATCTAAGGCAATGATCGTGAATATGAGCATCACGTCCGTGTCAAGTAGATCGAAATGATTCTGCATCTACTACTATTACTCCACACATCGACCACTATACAGCATGCATCTAGAGTATTAAGTTCATAAAGACTGGAGTAACGCATTGAGCAACATGACATAATGTAGAGGAATTAACTCAAGCAATATGATGAAGACGCCATCTTTTTATCCTTGATGGCAACAATACAATACGTGCCTTGCTGCCCCTACTGTCACTGGGAAAGGACACCGCAAGATTGAACCCAAAGCTAAGCACTTCTCCCATTGCAAGAAAAACCAATCTAGTTGGCCAAACCAAACCGATAGTTCAAATATAATTACAAATATATCAAATCATGCATATAAGAATTCAGAGGAGATTCAAATAATATTCATAGATAAGCTGATCATAAATCCATAATTCATCGGATCTCGGCAAACACACCGCAAAAAATGTATTACATCAAATAGATCTCCAAGAACATCGAGGAGAAAATGGTATTGGGAATCAAAGAGAGAGAAGAAGCCATCTAGCTACTAGCTATGGACCCGTAGGTCTGAAATAAACTAGTCACGCTTCATCGGAAGGGCAATAGAGTTGATGTAGAAGCCCTCCATGATCGAATCCCCCTCCAGCAGGACGCCGAAAAAGGTCCCTAGATGGGATCTCATAGGTACAAAAGGTTGCGGCAGTGGAAAAGTGTTTTCGTGGCTTCCTTTGGTGGTTTGGGGATATAAGAGTATATATATGTGAAAGAATTAGGTCAGGGGGTGCATGAGGGGCCCACAAGGGTGGGGGCACGCCCTACCCCCTGGGCACGCCCACTGTCCTTGTGGCCGCCTCGTGGCTCCTCCGACTTCATCTCCAAGTCTCCTGGTTGTCTTCTGGCCCAAGAAAAATCATCGCGAAGGTTTTATTCTGTCTGGACTCTGTTTGGTATTCCTTTTCTACGGAACTCAAAAACAGGGAAAAACAGGAACTAGCACTAGGCTCTAGGTTAATAGGTTAGTCCCAAAAATAATATAAAATAGCATATTAATTCATATAAAACATCCAAAAAGATAATATAATAGCATGGAACAATCAAAAATTATAGATACGTTGGAGACGTATCAAGTATCCCCAAGCTTAATTCCTGCTCATCCTCGAGTAGGTAAATGATAAAAATAGAATTTTTGATGTGGAATGCTACCTAACATATTTATCCATGTAATTTCTTTATTGTGGCATGAATGTTCAGATCTATATGATTCAAAACAAAGATTAATATTGACATAAAAACAATAATACTTCACGCATACTAACAAGGCAATTATGTCTTCTCAAAATAACATGGCCAAAGAAAGCTTATCCCTCCAAAATCATATAGTCTGGCTATGCTCCATCTTCATCACACAAAATATTTAAATCATGCACAACCCCGATGACAAGCCAAGCAATAGTTTCATACTTTTGGTGTTCTCAAACTTTTTCAACTTTCACGCAATACATGAGCGTGAGCCATGGACATAGCACTATAGGTGGAATAGAAGGTGGTTGTGGAGAAGACAAAAAGAAGGAGATAGTCTCACATCAACTAGGTGTATCAACAGGCTATGGAGATGCCCATCAATAGATATAAATGTCAGTGAGTATGGATCCCCATGCAATGGATGCACTAGAGCTATAAGTTTATGAAAGCTCAACAAGAAACTAAGTTGGTGTGCATCCAACTCGCTTGCTCACAAAGACCTAGGGCAATTTGAGGAAGCCCATCATTGGAATATAAAAGCCAAGTTCTATAATGAAAAAATCCCACTAGTATATGAAAGTGACAATACAGGAGACTCTCTATCATGAAGATCATGGTGCTACTTTGAAGCACAAGTGTGGTAAAAGGATAGTAACATTGCCCCTTCTCTCTTTCTCTCAGTTTTTTGGCCTTCTCTCATTTTTTGGCCTCTCTTTCTTCGTCCGGGGTCTCATCCCAACTTGTGGGGGAATCATAACCTCCATCATCCTTTCCTCACATGGGACAATGCTCTAATAATGAAGATCATTGAGGGAGTCCTGGACTAAGGGGTCCTCGGGCGTACGGCCTGTTATCATGGGCCGGACTGATGGGTTGTGAAGACATGAAGGCCGAAGACTGTACCTGTGTCCTTATTGGACTCTCCTTGGCGTGGAAGGCAAGCTTGGCGACCGACTATGAAGATTCCTTCTTATGTAACTGACTCTATGTAACCCTAAATTCCCCCCGGTGTCTATATAAACCGGAGGGGTTAGTCCAGAAAGGAGAGACTCATGACCATAGTCATACGGGCTAGGCTTCTAGGGTTTAGCCATTACGATCTCGTGGTAGATCAACTCTTGTAACACTCATATTCATCAAGATCAATCAAGCAGGACATAGGGTATTACCTCCATAGAGAGGGCCCGAACCTGGGTAAACATCGTGTCCCCCGTCTCCTGTTACCATCGATCCTAGACGCACAGCTCGGGACCCCCCACCCGAGATCCACCGGTTTTGACACCGACATTGGTGCTTTCATTGAGAGTTCCACTATGCCGTCGACGAAAGGCTCGATTGCTCGCCTTGTCCTTAAAGACAAAATCACCTCCGGAGGAGCTCTGGCCCAGGCCAAACCCTCCGGCTGGGCGGCTTTACTATGATCACCCGTTTGGCCGTTGAGCCGACGATGAGCTCTGGGGCCATCGAAAACCCCCTTTGCATCAACTCCGAGCACTCCAAGCAGATGGATCCAACAGAGTTTTCGACTTTGAATGAACTCCTAGATCGCATCGCCGCTTTGGGAATAGCCACAGACTACGATCGGATCGGGCCTAAAACCGATCAAGGAAAAATCGAGACCCTACCGGTCACCCGCCAGATTGCGGTAGTCGTGGAGCAGGATGGCAAGTCTTATTCTATACCGAAGACGGACTATGTTCTGATGTCGATCAGGAAGAGACGGATACTCACCCGTGAAAGGATACGACCAGCCCTCCGAACATAGCATCGGACGGTGGTCCTAAACAATCAGAAAATATTCCGGAACCCGGACTGTTAAGCCCGGAAGGTCGTTAGACTCCGGATAACCGGTCACGTCGGGGTTCGGATTTAATTCCACCCACCCACCCGGACATAGACGCTCTCATAAGCGTAAAACAACAGTCTCAGGAAACGGTCCACCACTTCTGGGCCAGATTCCTCCTTGTCAAGGACAAGGTAAAAGATTGTCGTGATGAGGACGCAATATTAGTGTTCTGCAACAATTGTGCAGACGAAGGAATCCTCAATGCCATCAATCACCGCCGCATACTGAAATTCGCTGACTTAGCAACCATCGTACAAAAGTATAGCACGATGGAGAGCGCCTAGAAAACTCAGGCAGCTCGTTGGGAATCGTCGGTCCCAACTCAACTCCCCCTATAGGCGAAAAGGGCGCACCCTCGTGGCACGCCCGGTCCAACAGTCAAGAAAAACAAAACTGCTATGCAGCACGACACCGTTCAGGAGGGGTGGCTCGATGGCCCATGAAAAATACATACAACACCAGATACCGTGGCAACCCACAGCCTTAGAGCATGTTGGATACTATGACAGGTAGCCAAGAGCGGCGAGGACATCCTTATCAAGGACGACCCAGAACGGCATCCCCCAGAAGACGATAACTCAAGAGTATTGACGGTCTTTGAGACATTCGCTTCAACCAACAAGCGCAAAAGGGCCCTTCGCGAGCTCGTCGAAGTCTGCCAAGTTGCTACAATAAACCCCTGGAATGACATGGCTATAACGGTCAACGCCGGTGACGAACCAAAGTACAAAACAGTACGAGCGCCAGCCGCGTTAGTCCTGAGTCCCATCGTGGACGGGTTTCGACTTACCAAGGTCCTCATGGACGGCGGCAGCGGACTAAACCTCATTTATGAGGACACACTCCATAAAATGGAAATAGACAGGAGCCGCATAAACCAAAGTAACACTTATTCCCAGTCGGGAGGCGCGGTGCACGGGCAAAATCACACTTGACGTAGTATTCGGCACGCCGGAGAACTATCGGTCCGAAGAAGTAACTTTCCAAGTGGACCCTTTCAGCAGCGGATATCACACCCTTTTGGGGCGGGATGCTTTTACACGCTTCCAGGCCATACCCCATTACGGGTATATGAAGCTCAAAATGCCTGGACCAAACGGTATAATCACTCTCGTCAGTGATCCGGACATAGCACTCCGCGCTGAAAACAAAACCGCATCCCTAGCCCTGGATGCGCTATCCGAAGCCCTCGCGGCCGAAGAATTAACCGCACTACGCTTCACGGTGGACAGGGACGACGTGATCCTCGACAAATGCCCTAAATCCACCTTCTTCAAACCAGCAGAAGAAATAGTCAAATTCAAGGTCCACCCAACGGACCCCAAGAAGACAGCATCTATCGGAGCTCAACTGAACCCAACAGTTGACACCGTGTTGGAAATATGCCCTAGAGGCAAAAATAAAATGGTTATTATTGTATTTCCTTGTTCATGATAATTGTCTATTGTTCATGCTATAATTGTATTAACTGGAAACCGTAATACATGTGTGAATACATAGACCACAACATGTCCCTAGTTGACTAGCTCGTTGATCAATAGTTGGTCATGGTTTCCTGACCATGGACATTGGATGTCATTGATAACGGGATCACGTCATTAGGAAAATGATGTGATGGACAAGACCCAATCCTAAGCCTAGCACAAGATCGTATAGTTCGTCTGCTAAAGCTTTTCTAATGTCAAGTATCATTTCCTTAGACCATGAGATTGTGCAACTTCCGGATACCGTAGGAACGCTTTGGGTGTACCAAACGCCACAACGTAACTGGGTGGCTATGAAGGTGCACTACGGGTATCTCCAAAAGTGTCTGTTGGGTTGGCACGAATCGAGACTGGGATTTGTCACTCCGTGTAAATGGAGAGGTATCTCTGGGCCCACTCGGTAGGACATCATCATAATGTGCACAATGTGACCAAGGTGTTGATCACGGGATGATGTGTTACGGAATGAGTAAAGAGACTTGCCAGTAACGAGATTGAACAAGGTATCGGGATACCGATGATCGAATCTCGGTCAAGTACTATACCGGTAGACAAAGGGAATTGTATACGGGATTGATTGAATCCTCGATATCGTGGTTCATCCGATGACATAATCGTGGAGCATGTGGGAGCCAACATGGGTATCCAGATCCCGCTGTTGGTTATTGGCAAGAGAGTTGTCTCTGTCATGTCGACGTGTCTCCCGAACCCGTAGGGTCTACACACTTAAGGTTCAGTGACGCTAGAGTTATAGAGATATTAGTATGTGGTTAACCGGAAGTTCTTCGGAGTCCCGGATGAGATCCCAGATGTCACGAGGAGTTCCGGAATGGCCCGGAGGTAAAGATATATATATATATATATATATATGTATATAGGAAGTCCAGTTTCGGCCACCGGGAGAGTTTCGGGGTGACCGGTATTGTACCGGGACCACCGGAAGGGTCCCGGGGGTCCACCGGGTGGGCCACCTGTTTCGGAGGGCCCCATGGGCTGAAGTGACGTGGGAACCAGCCCCTGGTGGGCTGGTGAGCCCCCCTTGGGCCTCCCTTGCGCCTAGGGTTGGAAACCCTAAAGGGGTGGGGGCGCCTCCACCTAGCTTGGGGGCCAAGCCACCCCCTAGGCCGCTACCCCTCCCATTAGATGGGATCTCTAGGGGCCGGCGCCCCCCCAGGGCCCCTATATATAGTGGAGGGGAGGGAGCGCAGCAGCACCCTAAGCCCCGGCGCCTCTCCCTCCCGTGACACCTCTTCCTCCCTGCTTGCGCTTGGCGAAGCCCTTCCAGGTTCCCGCTACTTCCACCACCACGCCGTCGTGCTGCTGGATCTCCATCAACTTCTCCTTCCCCCTTGCTGGATCAAGAAGGAGGAGACGTCTCCGCTCTGTACGTGTATTGAACGCGGAGGTACCGTCCGTTCGGCGCTAGGATCATCGGTGATTTGGATCACGACAAGTACGACTCCATCAACCCCGTTCTCTTGAACGCTTCCGCTTAGCGATCTACAAGGGTATGTAGATGCACTCTCTTCTCTCTCGTTTCTAGATTACTCCACAGATTGATCTTGGTGATGCATAGAAAATTTTAAATTTCTGCTATGATCCCAAACAGTGGCATCATGAGCTAGGTCTATGCGTAGATTCTATGCACGAGTAGAACACAAAGCAGTTGTGGGCGATGATTTGTTCAATTTTCTTACTGTTACTAGTCTTATCTTGATCCGGCGGAATTGTGGGATGAAGCAGTCCGTACCGACCTTACACGTATGCTTACGTGAGACTGGTTCCACCGACTGACATGCACTTGATGCATAAGGTGGCTGGCGGGTGTCTGTCTCTCCCACTTTAGTCGGATCGGATTCGATGAAAAGGGTCCTTATGAAGGGTAAATAGAAATTGGCATATCACCATTGTGGTTTTGCGTAGGTAAGAAACGTTCTTGCTAGAAACCCATAGCAGCCACGTAAAACATGCAACAACAATTAGAGAACGTCTAACTTGTTTTTGTAGGGTATGCTATGTGATGTGATATGGCCAAAAGGATGTGATGAATGATATATGTGATGTATGAGATTGATCATATTCTTGTAATAGGAATCACGACTTGCATGTCGATGAGTATGACAACTGGCAGGAGCCATAGGAGTTGTCTTAATTTATTTATGACCTGCGTGTCAATGAAAACGCCATGTAATTACTTTACTTTATTGCTAACCGTTAGCCATGGTAATAGAAGTAATAGTTGGAGGGGCAACTTCATGAAGACACGATGATGGAGATCATGATGCTGGAGATCATGGTGTCATGCCGGTGACGATGGTGTTCATGCCGCGCCTCGAAGATGGAGATCAAAGGCGCAAGATGATATTGGCCATATCATGTCACTTTATGATTTGCATGTGATGTTTGTCATGTTTACATCTTATTTGCTTAGAACCACGGTAGCATAAATAAGATGATCCCTCGCAATAATTTCAAGAAAGTGTTCCCCCTAACTGTGCACCGTTGCTAAGGTCCGTTGTTCTGAAGCACCACGTGATGATCGGGTTTGATAGGTTCTAACGTTCGCATACAACGGGTGTAAGCCAGATTTACACACGCAATACACTTAGGTTAACTTGACGAGCCTAGCATGTACAGACATGGCCTCGGAACACGGAAGACCGAAAGGTCGAACATGAGTCGTATAGTGGATATGATTAACATGAAGATGTTCACCGATGATGACTAGTCCGTCTCACGTGATGATCGGACACGGCCTAGTTGACTCGGATCATGTATCGCTTAGATGACTAGAGGGATGTCTATCTAAGTGGGAGTTCATTGAATAATTTGATTAGATGAACTTAATTATCATGAACATAGTCAAAAGGTCTTTGCAAATTATGTCATAGCTCACGCTTTAGCTCTACTATTTTAGATATGTTCCTAGAGAAAATTTAGTTGAGAGTTGATAGTAGCAATTATGCGGACTAGGTCCGTGGACTGAGGATTGTCCTCATTGCTGCACAGAAGGGTTATGTCCTTAATGCACCGCTCAGTGTGTTGAACCTCAAGCATCGTATGTAGATGTTGGGAAACATCTGACATACACGTTTTGATGACTACGTGATAGTTCAGTGCGTATTGCTAACGGTTTAGAATTATGGCACCAATGACGTTTTTGAAATCTCGCAAAACATATTAGATGTTCCAAAGACTGAAATTGGGATTTCAGACTAGTGCCCACGTCAAGAGGTATGAGACCTCTGACAAGTTTCTTAAGCCTGCAAACTAAGGGAGAAAATCTCAATCATTGAGCATGTGCTCAGATTTTCTGAGTACTACAATCGCTTGAATCGAGTGGGAGTTAATCTTCCAGATGAGACAGTGATGGTTCTCCATAGTCACTGCCACCAAACTATTGGAGCTTCGTGATGAACTATAACATATCAGGGATAGACATGATGATCCTTGAGCAAATCGCGATGTTTGACACCGCGAAAGTAGAAATCAAGTAGGAGCATCAATTGTTGATGGTTAAACCACTAGTTTCAAGAAGGGCAAGGGAAAGAAGGGATACTTCATGAAACGGCAAATCAGTTGCTGCTCTAGTGAAGAAACCCAAGGTTGAACCCAAACCCGAGACTAAGTGCTTCTGTAATGAGGGGAATGGTCACTGAAGCAGAACTACCCTAGATACTTGGTAGATGAGAAGGCTGGCAAGGTTGAGAGAAGTATTTTGAATATACGTTATATTATTGTGTACTTTACTAGTACTCCTAGTAGCACCAGGGTAATAAATACCGGTTCAGTTGCTAAGTGTTAGTAACTCAAAATAAAAGGCTACGGAGACTAGCTAAAGGTGAGATGACGATATATTGGAAGTGTTTCCAAGGTTGATATGATCAAACATCGCACGCTCCCTCTACCATCGAGATTGGTGTTAAACTGAAATAATTATTATTTGGTGTTTGCGTTGAGCATAGACATGATTGGATTATGCTTATCGCCATATGGTTATTCATTTAAGGAGAATAATGATTACTCTGTTTATTTGAATAATACCTTCAATGGACTTGCACCTAAAATGAATGATTTATTGAATCTCGATCGTAGTGATACACATCTTCATGCAAAAAGATATAAGATAGTAATGATAGTACCACATACTTGTGGCACTGCCATTTGAGTCATGTTGGTATAAAACGCATGAAGAAGCTCCATGTTGTTGGATCTTTGGACTCACTCGTTTTTGAAAAGATTGAGACTTGCAAACCATGTCTATTGGTAGATATGCATGAAGAAACTCCATACAGATGGATCGTTTGGACTCACTTGTTTTTGAATCACTTGAGACATGCAAATCATACCACATGGGCAAGATGACTGAAAGACCTCGTTTTTAGTAAGATGGAACAAGAAAGCAACTTGTTGGAAGTAATACATTTTGATGTGTCCAGTCCAATGAGTGCTGAGGCACGCAGTGGATATCGTTATGTTCTTACTTCATAGATGATTTGAGTAGATGCTGGGTATATTTACTTGATGAAACACAAGTCTGAATTATTGAAAGGTTTAAGTAATTTCAGAGTGAAGTTGAAGATCGTTGTGACAAGAGGATAAAATGTCTATGATATGATCATAGAGATAAATATCTGAGTTACGAGTTTGGCACACAATTAAGACGTTGTGGAAATTATTTCACAACTAATACCGCCTGGACCACCATAGTGTGATGGTGTGTCCGAACATCATAACTGCACCCTATTGGATATGGTGCATACCATGATGTATCTTATCGAATTACCACTATCGTTTATGGGTTAGGCATTAGAGACAACCGCATTCACTTTAAATAGGGCACCACACTATTCCGTTGAGACGACTCCGTATGAACTATGGTTTAGCAAAACCTAAGCTATCGTTTCTTAAAAGATTGGGGTTGCGACGCTTATGTGAAAACATTTCAGGCTGATAAGCTCGAACCCAAAGCAGATAAATGCATCTTCATAGAATACCTAAAACAGTTGGGTATACCTCCTATTTCAGATCCGGAAGCAAAAGTAATTGTTTCTAGAAATGGGTGCTTTCTCGAGGAAAAGTTTCTCTCGAAAGAATTGAGTGGGAGGATGGTTGAGACTTGATGAGGTTATTGAACCGTCACTTCAACTAGTGTGTAGCAGGGCACGGGAAGTTGTTCCTGTGGCACCTACACCAATTGAAGTGGAAGCTTATGATAGTGATCATGAAACTTTGGATCAAGTCACTACCAAACCTCATAGGTCGAAAAGGATGTGTACTACTTCAGAGTGGTACGTAATCCTGTCCTGGAAGTCATGTTGCTAGACAACAATGAACCTACGAGCTATGGAGAAGCGATGGTGTGCCCGGATTCCGACGAATGGCTCGAGGCCATAAAATCCGAGAGAGGATCCATGTATAAAAGAAAGTATAGACTTTGAAAGAACCACTTGATGGTCGTAAGGCTGTTGGGTGCAGATGGATTTTAAAAGACAGACAATGATGGTAAGTGTCACCATTAAGAAAGCTCGACTTGTCGTTAAAATGTTTCCCGACAAGTTCAAGGAGTTGACTATGATGAGACTTTCTCACTCGTAGCGATGCTAAGAGTCTGTTGGAATTATGTTAGCAGTTACTGCATTATTTATGAAATCTTGCAGATAGGATATAAAAAACATTGTTTCCTCGACATTTTTCCTGAGGAAAGGTTGTATGTGATACAACTAGAAGGTTTTGTCAATCCTGAAAGATGCTGACAAGTATGCAAAGCTCCAGCAATCCTTCTAAGGACTGGAGTAAGCATCTTGGAGTTGGAATGTACGCTTTGATGAGATGATCAAAGATTTTGGGTTTATACAAAGTTTATGAGAAACTTGTATTTCCAAAGAAGTGAGTAGGAGTACTATAGAATTTTTGATGAGTATATGTTGTTAACATATTGTTGATCAGAAATGATGTAGAATTTCTGGAAAGCATACAGGGTTATTTGAAAAGTGTTTTTCATTGCAAAACCTGGATTAAGCTACTTGAACATTGAGCATCAAGATCTATAAGGATAGATCAAAAACGCTTAATAGTACTTTCGAATGAATACATACCGTGACAAGATTTTGAAGGAGTTCAAAATAAATCAGCAAAGAAGGAGTTCTTAGCTGTGTTGCAAGGTGTGAATATTGAGTAACACTCAAGACCTGACCACGGCAGAAGAGAGATAAAGGACGAAGGTTGTCCCCTATGTTTTAGACGTAGGCTCTACAGTATGCTATGTTGTGTACCACACCTGGAGTGTGCCTTGCCATGAGTCAGTCAAGGGGTAAAAGAGTGATCCAGGAATGGATCACACGACAGCGGTCGAACTTATCCTTAGTAACTAGTGGACTAAGGAATTTTCTCGATTATGGAGGTGGTAAAAGAGTTTGTCGTAAAGGGTTACGTCGATGCAAACTTTGACACTAATCCGGATGACTCTGAGTAGTAAACCGGATTCGTATAGTAGAACGGTTATTTGGAATAGCTCCAAGTAGCGCGTGGTGGATGCATCTATAAGATGACATAGAGATTTGTAAAGCACACATGGATCTGAAAGGTTCAGACTCATTGACTAATAAACCTCTCTCACAAGCAAGATATGAACAAACCCAATGGGTGTTGGATTCATTGCAATCACATAGTGATGTGAACTAGATTATTGACTCTAGTGCTAGTGGGAGACTATTGGAAATATGCCCTAGAGGCAATAATAAAATGGTTATTATTGTATTTCCTTGTTCATGATAATTGTCTATTGTTCATGCTATAATTGTATTAACCAGAAACAGTAATACATGTGTGAATACATAGACCACAATATGTCCCTAGTTGACTAGCTCGTTGATCAATAGATGGTCATGGTTTCCTGACCATGGACATTGGATGTCATTGATAACGGGATCACATCATTAGGAAAATGATGTGATGGACAAGACCCAATCCTAAGCCTAGCACAAGATCGTATAGTTCGTCTGCTAAAGCTTTTCTAATGTCAAGTATCATTTCCTTAGACCATGAGATTGTGCAACTCCCGGATACCGTAGGAATGCTTTGGGTGTACCAAACGCCACAACGTAACTGTGTGGCTATGAAGGTGCACTACGGGTATCTCCGAAAGTGTATGTTGGGTTGGCACGAATCGAGACTGGGATTTGTCACTCCGTGTAAACGGAGAGGTATCTCTGGGCCCACTCGGTAGAACATCATCATAATGTGCACAATGTGACCAAGGAGTTGATCACGGGATGATGTGTTATGGAACGAGTAAAGAGACTTGCCGGTAACGAGATTGAACAAGGTATCGGGATACCGATGATCGAATCTCGGGCAAGTACTATACCGGTAGACAAAGGGAATTGTATACAGGATTGATTGTGTAACGCCCCGAGACCGATGTGCCAGGTGTCGTTCAGTTATTCGCTGGTGTTGCCTTGTCATTTGCTTGCGTGTTGCATTTCATCATGTCATCATGTGCATTGCATCATCATGTTTTCAAAACTTGCATTCGTCTCGGTCTCCTCGTTCCGTCCGTTGTCCGTTCTGAGCCCAGACACACTTGCACGCGCCCGCGGCATGTCCGAAATATTATTTTATAAGTGGCCAGAAAATGTTCTCGGAATGGGATGAAAGTTGGCATGCGGTGTTTTTATGTTGTAGATAGGCCGCCTGCCAAGTTTCATCTCGTTCGGAGCCCGTTTGATAGCCCAACCGTTAACTATAGCGACAATATAGTCGGTCAAAACGTCGGACGTTTTCGGTCTCCGGAAACAGATGTCGGGCCCTCTCTCTCTCTTCTCCCCCTCGCAGTCCACCTAGGCCCGGCCTAACCTCTCTCGTCAGCCCGCAGCCCCCCTCGCGCGCGTCCGAAAGCTGTCCCGGACCCGACTCGAACAGTCGTTACCGCTGTGTTCGGATCATCCCCAAACATCTACAAAACATCACCGTTTTCTTATTTGGAATCCCTAGCCTATTCTTTCTGAACCGTCCGATTTCGATTGGATGATCCAAACTCCCCTCTTTCCATATATATATATATATAGGACCTCTAGTCTAATTTGAGACAAAACCCTAAAACCTAGGGGATGTCCCATCCATTCCGTGTCCGCCGCCGCCACCAACTCACAAGCTACCTCGGGATCCTCTCATTCTCCCCTGCCCAATCCTTAGATCCCCACCAACCAGAGCCTCCCATGGCTTCCTTCGAATCCATCCCCTCCAGCGATCCAATCCGTGAGGCCGCCGGCAGCAGTAGCTGCACCCTCGCGCACGAGCTCCTCCCTCCTCACGCCGTTCCACTCTGACCGTGCCTCCCCGTCCCGTTGTTCCTCGCAGGGAACCATGGCTGTCGCCTGGAGCAGCAGCAGCGCCCGAGCGCTCCGCCACTGGCGATCCGCGAACCAGGCTGCTTCCGCACCCCACTTCCTTCCTCTCCCTTCCCTGTCTTTCACCCTCACCTCACATCTCTCCTTCTCTGTGTGCTCGAACAGGAGACCACCATGACCGCAGCTTCAAGCTCTGTCGCCGTCGTTTCGTGCCGGCCGCTCTCAAAGACCACGACCAGACCTGCCGCCCCGTGCCAAGTCCGTTCCGCCGGAGTCCCTTGAAGCGGCCGCCCTAGATCTCATCTCCGGCCCCGTCCGTGACCTCCCTGACCCCACGCCGTCGCGAGCCGCCTCCTTCCCTTGGATCCTCGCCGTACCCGTTGACCGCTCGACCTCCTCTGCTTCGGCATCGATCCAGAGACGAACGCCGACCGCGCCCAGGCCCAGCTGCTTCCCCATCGCGCGAGGCCCAGCGTGCCCGTTCGATCCAGATCCAGCCTCCCCCTCCTTCCTGGGCCATAGCCCACTGGGTGAGCCGCCCCCAGCGCCCCCTCCTCTATTTTTTTCCCGCACTGTTGGGCTTACCTCAGATTCGGCCCGTGATGTACTTTTTTTTCAGCGCCTGCGTTTTTCCTATTATCCTGAGACAGCAGTTTTACAGTATAGTCCCCCTAGTTCATGCATTTAATAACTCACTAACCGTGCATCGGATTAAAATGATTTATATATGAAACTTGCTGAGAATTTTGTGTAGATTAATAATATCCAACTTTCATCTATGTTCAAAATGTTTAAAATGATATTTGATTAAATTTGCTTCTATGTCATGTTAAAATGATTTAATTCATAACTTAATAACCGTAACTCCGATTTAAATAAACTTTATATGTAAATGGGGTAGAATTTTGTATAGTTTAACATGTTGCACTCATCTTGCATGTTTAACAACTCTAAAATAATGTTTAGGGCAGAACAGTACCAAACCTTAAATTATGCATATGAGGATTTTCCGGAATTGTTGTTTGTTGCTTCCGGCCTCATTTAAACTTGCTTAGATTAGATAGTTTCATCATGCTTCCCCTCTTGCCATGTTAATCAACATTTAATCTTGTTGAGTACCTAACCCGAGAGAGAAATAAATGATTGATGTGGTGTTCCGTCAATATGCAACTCGTTGCATATTGAGCTCCACTTAACTTGTAGTGTTGTTTGTGCACTTTGCCATGCCATGCATACTTAAACCGGACATGCATCATACTCGTTTGTGCATCATGCCATGTTGATGTGTTGGTTGTTTACTATGTTGTGTGCTTCTTTTCCGGTGATTGCTTCTTCGGGTTGGTTCCGGTAACGTCGAGTTTGTGAGGAACCGTTCGTCTACGTCCGTTTGTCTTCTTCATGGACTCGTTCTTCTTCCTTGCGGGATCTCAGGCAAGATGATCATAACCTCGAAATCACCACTATCTTTGCTATGCTAGTTTGCTCGCTCTTTTGCTATGTCAATGCTACGATGCCTACCATTTGCTTGTCAGCCTCCCAATTTCCATGCCAAACCTCTAACCCACCATGTCCTAGCAAACCGTTGATTGGCTATGTTACCGCCTTGCTCAGCCCCTCTTATAGCGTTACTAGTTGCAGGTGAAGATTGGAGGCCGTTCCTTGTTGGAACATTTATTTACTTGTTGGGATATCACAATATATATTATTTAATTAATGCATCTATATACTTGGTAAAGGGTGGAAGGCTCGGCCTTATGCCTGGTGTTTTGTTCCACTCTTGCCGCCCTAGTTTCCGTCATATCGGTGTTATGTTCCCGGATTTTGCGTACCTTATGCGGTTGGGCTATTATGGGAACCACTTGACAGTTCGCCTTAAGTAAAGCTCTTCTAGCAATGCCCAACATTGGTTTTACCATTCGCCACCTAGCCTCTTTTCCCTTGGGAGTCACTCTCTCGAGGGTCATCTTTATTTTAACCCCCCCCCCCCGGGCCAGTGCTTGTCTAAGTGTTGGTCCGAAATGGGCAGCCTGTGGGGCCACCTCAGGGAAACTTGAGGGCTGGTTTTACTCGTAGCTTGACCTATCCGGTGTTGCCCTGAGAACGAGATATGTGCAGCTCCCATCAGGATGTCGGCGCATCGGGCGGTGTTGCTGGTTTAGTTTTACCCTGTTGAAATGTCTTGTTGTACCAGGATACCGAGTCTGGTCGGAATGTCTCGGGTGGAGGTCTATTCCTTCGTTGACCGTGAGAGCTTTATTGTGGGCTAAGTTGGGACACCCCTGCAGGGATTTGAACTTTCGAAAGCCGTGCCCGCGGTTATGGGCAGATGGGAATTTGTTAACGTCCGGTTGTAGAAAACCTGAACTTGACCTTAATTAAAATGAATCAACAGCGTGTGTAACCGTGATGGTATCTTTCCGGCGGAGTCCGGGAAGTGAACACGGTTGTTGGAGTTATGCTTGACGTAGGTTGTTATAGGATCACTTCTTGATCATACTTTCATCGACCGTGCTTTGCCTTCTCTTCTCGCTCTCATTTGCGTATGTTAGCCACCATATATGCTAGTCGCTTGCTGCAGCTCCACCTCATACCTTTTACCTTACCCATAAGCTTAAATAGTCTTGATCGCGAGGGTGCGAGATTGCTGAGTCCCCGTGGCTCACAGATACTTCCAAAACCAGCTTGCAGGTGCCGATGAGTCCGTGCAGATGACGCAACCAATCTCAAGAGGAGCTCGATGAAGATCTTATCCTTTGTGTTGTTTCGTTCTAGTTGATCAGTAGTGGAGCCCAGTTGGGGTCGATCGGGGACCTTTGTCGCATTTGGGGTTCTTCTTTTATTTTGGTTCCGTAGTCGGACCATGAGTGTATTTGATTGATGTAATGTTTATTCATGTAATTGTGTGAAGTGGCGATTGTAAGCCAACTATGTATCTATTTCCCTTACGTATTACATGGGTTGTGTGAAGATTACCTCACTTGCGACATATGCCTTCAATGCGATTATGTCTCTAAGTTGTGCCTCGACACGTGGGAGCTATAGTCGCATCGAGGGTGTTACAGATTGAATCCTCGATATCGTGGTTCATCCGATGAGATCATCGTGGAGCATGTGGGAGCCAACATGGGTATCCAGATCCCGTTGTTGGTTATTGGCCGGAGAGTTGTCTCTGTCATGTCTACGTGTCTCCCAAACCCGTAGGGTCTACACACTTAAGGTTCGGTGACGCTAGAGTTGTAGAGATATTAGTATGCGGTTAACCGAAAGTTGTTCGGAGTCCCGGATGAGATCCCGGACGTCACGAGGAGTTCCGGAATGGTCCAGAGGTATATATATTATATATCTATAAGTTATATAAGTCCAGTTTCGGCCACCGGGAGAGTTTCGGGGTCACAGGTATTGTACCGGGACCACCGGAAGGGTCCCGGGGGTCCACCGGGTGGGGCCACCTGTCCCGGAGGGCCCCATGGGCTGAAGTGACATGGGAACCAGTCCCTGGTGAGCTGGTGCACCCCCCTTGGGCCTCCCTTGCGCCTAGGGTTGGAAACCCTAAAGGTGTGAGGGCGCCTCCACCTAGCTTGGGGGCCAAGCCACCCCCTAGACCGCCGCCCTCCCATTGGATGGGATCTCTAGGGGCCGGCGCCCCCAGGGCCCCTATATATAGTGGAGGGGAGGGAGGGCAGCAGCACCCTAAGCCCTGGCGCCTCCCTCCCTCCCGTGACACCTCTTCCTCCCTGCTTGCGCTTGGCGAAGCCCTGCCGGGATCCCCCTACTTCCACCACCACACTGTCGTGCTGCTGGATCTCCATCAACTTCTCCTTCCCCCCTGCTGGATCAAGAAGGAGGAGACGTCTCTGCTCCATACGTGTGTTGAACGTGGAGGTGCCGTCCGTTCGGCGCTAGGATCATCGGTGATTTGGATGACGACGAGTATGACTCCATCAACCCCGTTCTCTTGAATGCTTCCGCTTAGCGATCTACAAGGGTATGTAGATGCACTCTCTTCTCTCTCGTTGCTAGATTACTCCATAGATTGATCTTGGTGATGCGTAGAAAATTTTAAATTTCTGCTATGATCCCCAACACACCGCACTATGAGAATTCCTGCGCGAAAACTGGGACATATTCGCCTGGCACCCTTCAGATATGCCAGGGATCCCACGCGAGATGGCCGAACATAGCCTCAATATATTAAAGGGGTTTAAACCGGTTAAGCAAACACTCTGGTGCTTTTCTGAACCCAAGCGACAAGCCATGGAGGAGGAGCTGGCCAAACTCATCGAGGCTGGATTCATTAGAGAAATCAAACATCTAGACTGGCTGGCAAACCTGGTGATGGTACCAAAAAAGGACAAATCCTGGCGCCTGTGCATCGATTTCAAAGACCTCAACAAGGCTTGGCCTAAGGATGCCTTCCCCCTCCCCCGCATTGATCAAATCATCAATGCCACCGCAGGACATGACTCACGGTGTTTCCTCGATGCATATTCCGGATACCATCAAATCAAAATGAAGGAGTCTGATCAAGCCGCAACAGCATTTATCACCCCATATGGGCCATTCTTATTCAACACCATGCCCTTTGGGCTCAAGAACGCTGGCGTCACATACCAACGCATGATTCAAACATGCCTGCAGAAACAGATCGGCAAAACAGTAGAGGCTTACGTTGATGACATCGTCATCAAAACTTGGCGCGTTGAAACACTAATAGACGACTTACGTCTTACATTCGACAACCTCCGGGCGTATGACATTAAGCTCAACCTGGAAAAGTGTGTCTTCGACGTCCCCACTGGAAAACTGTTGGGCTTCATCGTTTCTAATAGAGGAATCGAATCAAACCAATCCAATATCCGAGCTCTGTCACAATTGGCTAAGCCGACAGACCTTAAACAAGTTCAAAAGCTTGCGGGTTGCGTAGCAGCTCTAAGCCGCTTTATTTCTAGATTGAGAGAAAAGGCATTGCCACTCTATCGCCTTCTATGGTGAACTGACCACTTCGAGTGGACGGACACGGCAACAGCCGGACTGGAGGAAATAAAAACTCTTCTTGCGAGCAATCCAATCCTTGCCGCACCAAACGCCGGCGAACCGATGTTATTATACATATTGGCAACACATCAGGTGGTGAGCTCCGTACTCGTCGTTGAACGAGAATAGGACGGACATAAATTCCCGCTCCAGAAGCCAGTATACTACGTATCCACAGTCCTTACACCATGCAAATCCCGGTACCCTCATTATCAAAAAATAGCCAGTGTCGTGCTGGTCCTTTCAGCTTTAAGGGGAGGTATTTGATGGCGTGGAGATCATCGCCGCGGGCCATGTGGATATGGAGAAGGAAATTTTCAATCCATACCGTGGGATCTGTCGTGTCGTCATATAATTTGATGTTTACGGGTTTAAACCCTTCTGGGAACTGGTGTTGCATTACCTCATTGGCAAAGCATAAGGAGTGTGTGGCGCCTCTGTATCGGGAAACGTCACGATGGAGTTCGGATGACATCCGTATGCGGTTTTCGGCCCTGGTGAGGTTGTCCCTGTCATGCCAGGCTTGACGGCCATCTTCTCGCGTTGGGGCGCGCCCCCTTGATCCATAGATTAATCTAGTTTGGCCTGCTCTATTGCTCAGGGCTTGTCGCAAGTTGTAGCACTACTGCAGGATGCTGCTAATGCGACACTACGATTAGAGACCCTTCGAGAAATTGTGTGTGATGCCATAATCACAAACGCTGCTGTATGAAAACCGTCAGAAATGTGTAAAACGTTTGTGATGATGGATGCATCAAACACGGTTCAGGTTTTAGTTGCGTGTGTGATGAAGGGCATACGGTTTAGTTCAATGAACTGTTTGCGATGAGGAGGAACAAAAGAAATGGGCAGCCAGATGGAGGCGTGTGCGATACACAGCATACGGTTCACTCGGATGAACTATTTGTGATTAGGCAACACAAAAGAAACGGTCATCCAGATCAAAGGTGTGTGCGATGTATGGCATGCGGTTCTCTCGGATGAACTGTTTGCATTGACACAAGAGAACATAAACGGCTCAACTTAACAAGGTGTGTGTGATACGCGGCAAACAGGTATGTAATCAGAAATGTGTCTGAAGACTGATAAGAACACATACGGTTGTTGCTAATAAGACGTGTGTGTGTTATGCGATGGGATTGCATACAAAACAACAACATATATATACACACACACACTTATAAGGACATGCTTGCATAACCAAATTAAACATCCACTTACATAGGTAGCTACTACAACCATGGCATTTGCACACACCAAAGTAAACTATTACATGCATAATTACATAGGTGTCTACTACACACATGACATTTCAACACACACCAATAAAGTAAACTATATATTAGATGCATGATTAACTAGCATAAACGATCATCTGATCATCATCTACTTGTTGTGACACTTGCTCTTCTTGTGGCTCGATCCGGGCTCGTCGATTTGGGTAACGAGGCACTTCCTCATGTCAACGATCTGCATGTGCATCTCGTAGCATGTGTACACACTCTTGGCTGCGAACCTGAGGTGAGGTTCATCCATTTTCCGCATCCAGGCCTTGTGCCAGGATACGGGACTTGTTCTATGGGCATCCTGCTTCATCTTTTCATAGTGTAGGGGTCGATGATGGCTGAGGCGAGTTCGACCAGGGAGTCCTGCTTCATGCTGCCCCAGGCCCTGTAGTGGTCACGAATTTCGATAAGGTTCTTGCAATCCAAGCCCGTAACACTGAGCGCTTTTACGTCGTCTTTGGTATCCACCATGGCGAACTTGTAGTCGGTGTTGTTGACAAACCTGTTGAAACGGTCGCAAGGCCTTGTGGCCATGCAGTAGTGGTAGATGAGGACATGATGGCGCACGCACAATCGGGAGACGGCAACCTTCTGATCTATGCCAGGACAACCGGCGGTGTACTGGATGTCGATGCCGACCACCTTGTACTTGTCTCCAGCAAGCAACTGCTCAACGCTGTTGATGTAGTCGTCCACCACGGCCGGGTCGATGGTGTACACCATCGAGAGATCCGTCTCCCTCGCGTGGGTCTCCACTCTATGCTCGCCAAACTCCATTGGAGCGCCGCCGGACATCCCCTCTCTATGTGTCATCATGGGTGTGCTTGTTGTGTTGTGGGCATGATCAAAAGGTTGAAGAGACTAAGGTTATAATGGCCGCGGGAATTAAAGGCGAAGACGAACGGCCAGGAATATCGGTAGGCCCTGATGGCAGTTCTAATTTGCAGCGCGTATATCCATCGTGCCGCACGTAACTGCATCACGTGGCAACGCGTGCGGCGCAACCGCATGCATATGGGGCCCCCGGCGTGATCGTGCGCACGCCCAACCACTGGCAGAGCGCGCACGGAGGGACGCGAGTAGAGCGCTCCACGGTCGCCTCAAGGAAAAGATGTGCACAAGCCAAGCGCACCGACGGACACGAGCAGAGCGCGCCAATGGACGCAACTGAGCACGTCGCGGCGCCTAACGGCGAGAAGAGCTTGCCGAGGGACGCGAGCAGAGGACGGCACAATGATACGTGGCAAATAAGACGAACTGAGCGATGTCGGAGACATCAAGCACGAAGCAGATTGGTGTTGCGTGCGATACGTGGAAGACAGTTGATCCATCAGAGCTGTTTGTGATGTAATAAGCCGTGTGTGTTGCGGGCAAACGCTTGCTGGTGTATAACCTTAAATTGAACCAAAAAAGTGTTAATGCATGTTACAAAAATTGTATAGCTGGAAACTATGTTCAAATACGACTGCAATGATATAATCGTCGGTGAGCCCGTTCCCACGCAACCTCGCAGGTTCCCGCACAAGCTTCCCGCCCGACCCCGTGAAATCCCCCAAAATCCCAATGCTTACCGGCCTGCTATAAAAACCCTCATGGCTGACGATTCCTGCGTCGCATTTTCCCCTCCCTCACTGTAGCTTATCTCGTCTGCTTCTTCCACCATCGCCAATGGCACTGGTCCGTCGTCATCGCTCAGCCACTCCGCCGTCATCAGAGGACAGCTCCAGCTGGGAGGCTACACCGCGGCGGCGGCGTAGTCCCCGGCATAGTGTAGTGCGCGTGACGTCCCTGTTGGATGTGCGCAGAACACCCACCACACGCTCTACTGCCACTGCCCGTTGGCAGCTGTTGCCGGCCACCGTTGCCGCCACACCACCGCCGAAAGCCAAGGCCATCTTCCGCTCCACCGTCGCAGCCCGAAGGTTGGACGTGGCCGTCGTGGCCGCCACCCCATTGCCGGCCACCATGGCCATCACCCGCTCCGCCGCCGCGGCTCGAAGGCGGGAGGTGGTGGTCGTGGCCGCCACCCCATTGTCGGCCACCGTGGCCGCCAGCCCACCGTCGATCGTTGGGATCATCACCCGCTCCACCACCACTGCCCGAAGGAAGGAGGCGGAGGTGGAGGCCCGCACATGCGTCAGCGACCTTGCGCGCTACATCGAGTTCCTGCGGGAAGAGGAGGAGCGCCTCGTCGAGCATGCAAAGAGCCTTACCGCAGTCGTGGCCGTAGCACACGCTGACGCAGAGGCGAGGAATCAGGAGATCTACAAGCAGTCCGGCCGCTTCGAGAGGGATCATCTAGAGCAACAGTGGGCGTTCGAGCTGGCGAGCATCGCTGGACGTGCAGTAGCGGCAGGCACAGTATTGCATTTGTCCAGCTCATCGGTAGGCTCCTCCTCCTCCTCCTCTGCCTCTTACTGAGCGCGCTCGGCAGAGGAGAGGCTGCCGGAAGTAGCACAAAGCCCCTCTGTGGTAGTATGTAGTAGTATTTAGGGGCTATTTTGTTCAGTTCATTTGACTATAGATGTGTGGTCGAACTGTACAACGTACTTAAAATTAGCTAGTCTATACCTACTAATAAAGCAAGGTGTGTTTCTCCAAATTTTTAATCCGTTCACCCATATTATTATTTCTGTTTTTTGGAGATTTTTTATTATTCGAGGTGGTACTAAAATTTTGTTAATGATTTTCCATGCGCAGGTGCTTTTATCGGGACGGGCCAAATTGTTCTGGCCCAGCAAGGCGGCCCGGTGCAAAAAATTAGTGCATGTTGTGCGATTCGAACTCTCAACCTCATGTACAAAAACAAATGTTGTGACCGACTCACATAGCTCACACTATTTGATAATAGAACGTTGATAATCCTATTAAATAATCCCACATTGCTCGCTTAGATCTAATCTTTCTAATTTATATACGCCTTGGACTTTTCTAGGTATTACGAAGGCGTCTTGGGAATAATAAGGAAATAAATCGTCCCGTAATAAGGAAGGAAAGAGAAAGAAAATTGAAGGCGGAAAATAGGATGCTTGCGTACGAAATAGAAGGAAAGAATAATGAGGAAAGAGGAAAAAAGTAGAAGGAAAGAGAAAGAGAGTAGAAGGAAAATGGGATGCATGCGTTGGTGCACTTGCCAATTAAACAATGTCGTATTGTATCTTGTCGTACCAAGTGCTGGATCTCTCGAGCAGATGCAAAGCGGATTACAAGATCAATAAGAAGCCTACACCCACGGTGTCAAACAAGTAAAGTCTTTTTTTAAGGAACAAATCTTGCGGTCGCCTTAAGCCAAATGTAAAAAGATTGAAGTGTAGTTTTCTTGAAAAAAAAGTAATATTTTTCTTCTTTTAGTGTGCGCACAACTTCAAGATATGAAATGTTTACAAATGGTCATTTACCCCCATTTGTTAAAACCAGAAGCATTTAGTCTCTCAGACTAATTCGAGCGTTTTTCGTAAAAACGTGAACTAATTTTGTATGACACTTGACATCGTTGTAATTTTTGACTATTTGATTCCATCTTCTGCCACGGGATCATCATCCCACGCACCTATAACGTATGCACCTCATAGGTTAGTCATGATTCTTAGAATATGGATGTTCATCTTTACTAAGCATATGATTGTTTTCTTTGGTGGTTTAATTGAAGACCATTGGTAATTTTGCCTCAAAAATATCATAGTTTTCCTACACGGTCCGAGGTATATTTAATTACTGAACTGATGACTTTTTCTTTGTTTCTAAATTTGTTGAACCGCTTCTTTGTAGCTGAATTCCTAGGTGTTGTGTTTAGGTGCACATGTCATGGGTGAACGATTTCTATATATCTGAATTGTTGATGTCGAGAACTAAGATGCGATATTGTGATGGGCGAGCGTCGGATGGAGGGTAAATGTTATCACTTAAGGGTTGTCGTGTTCAGTGTTCAAAAAACTTCAAATAGATGACATGGACCGAGCAGGGAGGGTCCTTGAACCACGCTTCTTAGGTTTATAGGGTGTGTGATTTCTTTTCTCCCATTGCGATACGGAGCCATGGATGCCTCCATCGGGATTCCACAAAGAATTTATGCAACAAAAAGAAAGGATCGACTAGAAATTGACCTAAATTGCATAGTAAATTTGCAAGACTACAAGTATCTCACCCCCCGCCGAGTTCGTCGGAAGATCGCCCAATGTCGCCTTCACCGACTTCGCCGGAAAACAAGACGACGTCCAAAAGACTGCCCAATGTCGCCTCATCAGACTTCGATGGAAAACAATCTAGCGTCCGACAGTGTTCCACAGTTTGCCGGAACTTTGTCGGCCAATTTTACACTTGAGGTATGTGGACAAGGAGGCTTGAAATCATGATTTCTGGTTCTGTTGCGACCTACAGTTTGTGGTTTCAAATATGTCTGCAACCTCTCTTCCTCCCCACCTCGCTTTGGCTGCTTTGGCAACCTACAGTTCATCTCTTTGGACGTATTTATTGGCACGAATTAACCTTGATGAGATACCAATGTTTCTTACTAGAGAGACCCAGATCCATGTCAAGCAACATATCCTCCAGGACAAAGATTAAAGGTTCTGAATTATAGTGCTGTGCATTAGAGATACATTCATGTGTATGACCGACAGTAACATTAGCAACTGTTGTATGTTGTTTTTTCTGTCGAATCGAGAATTCTGCAAGAGTTGCTTCTTACAGTTTATCCCTTTGGATTTAATATATAACTTATGTTTTTCCTAAGGGGAAGAAGTGAGTTCAAATATAACTACTTACGACATGCATGTAACCTTAGTAGATGCATTTTTCGCATACATTCATGGTTGATCTACAGGCCTAATAGTATATTGTATATTGGTGGACAGAACATGCAATACTTGACAGTGATGTAGTCTTTGATACATATAATTTTTGGAGGAACAACGTTTACATGTTACTCATGCCCTGATTTAAAAGTAGTATGTACTATTAATTTATTTCTCGGGTGCTTTATGAAGTTTTTGGTAGTTCACTTTATCATGAGCACATAGTATTTGACATGCGTTGTGGATCATGTCACCCCTAACCAGTGAACGAGTCAGAAGTATTGAGGAAATTACCCCAAGTTGTTGTTTGATAAATTAGTTCCCAATTCTCATTTTGTTTCGATCTAAATCCTGAGCCCTACACTCTGAGAACTCAGCAGTGCTATTTCATTGGTGACAAATTGAACTCAGCAGTACTGTTGAGAGAGTAATGCTCCTTTGTGAATCTAGCTTGCAGCAAGTAGCAATTTAAATTGATGCAAGCAAGTAGTAACCATGAAAAGGACGCTCCTGATTCTGTAGTATGTGTTGTATATTACACTTCTTTTTTCCTGCAGGTTCTATTAATTTTAAATGTCATATAGTGCTCCTGGTGGTACTGCCTTCTTCTTATATTTTTATGTTAATTTGACATAGATAGTTTGATAACAAGAGTAGCTTTTTATATTGAGAGTTGAGTGGAAGCGGGGACTAACCAGTCAAAAATCGTAGGCCGTAGTGCGCGACTAAGCCGAGCACCAACTAGGCCGCCACGGGCGCAGGCGCGGAGCACCGCATCACCCAAAGAGGCAGGACCAACAACCGGAGAAAGCCGCGCCATTATCCAGGTTGACGCCACACAAAAAACACGAAGGGGCGGCGTTGATAGAAATGGCGAGGCGGCATGGAGAGGCGAAGCTGGGGATTAACACAAAAGAAAATTCGAAATCTACACCGGTGGAGAGTGTTGCATGAGTGGGTGGCCGACGGTTGGGAAAGGCAGCCGGCGGTGGCGTTTACTAGGATAGTGAGATGAGGAACCGGAAGAGAGACAGTGCATGCAGTTCTGGTCTCACCAAAAAGAAGGTGTATTCTTTTTCTGAAAGCGTGTGTGTTGTGTAGGCCAAGTCCTTATGTTTAGGGCAAGCCCAAATAGAGTCAAAAACAATTACAAATGAAATATAATTTTCAAAATCAAACATGTTAGTCATCAAAAAATGATTTAAAATTTTCAAATAATGTTCTCAAAAATTGCAAAAAAATACATTAAAAAAAGAAATCATGTTATTCTGAACAACAACAAAAGAGAGAAAAACTATTCTGTGCATCACTACTTTGTGATCACATGAAAATGTGAGATGAAAGTGCGGAGCTACAGTACATCCTGATGAACGATGTTAGGGAGATTTCTTCACATTCACACTTCATGGAGGGAAAGGATACTCAGGGTTACCTTATTTCTGATGTTCCTCAAAATTGGATATGTGAAGTGTTGTGGAATGGCACGCTGAGCAAGTTCTATTAATTTTATCACCCGGTGCACACGGGCACTTGTCCTAGTATATATAGTTGAACTAGCTATTTCAGTACGTTGTTGGCAACAATTGGGGAATGATTTCTAGCTTAATTACTGAATTTTAGTTGCAAAAATTACATAGTGCTAATGATTTCTAGCTGCATATTTTGACAAATCGCAGTGTTACAAGGATCGAAAAATGGAAATGTTACTAGATCAACAAATGTAAATCTTTCCAGTTTGACAAATGGCAACATACCCAATATGATAGATGCAAATCTTACCAAATAGTTTGTACTTGGTTGCACACGGGTCATCCAGAACAACCGTTTGCGTTGATGGGATTCACAAATCCTGTGATGCTCTCACTTTTCATATGGGTGTTCTATCTAAATCGTTTGCGATCAAGAGCTGTAGAAATCCTGCTCGGCACATTTTCTCTTGGCTTCCTGGGGAAACTATCGGTTTGCATATGGGTGTTCTAACTAAAACATTTCCGATGAGTGTTTTATATTTAAAAAGCGAATTAAACTGTGGCTTGGGCTCCATTAATGGAGAGGACGTGAGCAAGGTGGGCGGCCATGGAAATCAAAGGGCTCTCTTCCCAGTGAGCCTGCGCAGCATACAGCTCGCACGCTTCCCAGTGAGCGTGCGCACTCGACGACAGCTTCCACGCCTCTCGGTCAGCCTACGCAGCGGACGGCGCTCGCACACCTAACGTTCAGTCAAGGTCAAGCAGCTGTCCGCACGGCACCTCCTACAGCCATTAAAACCAAGACACATGGCTTCACATGAATGGTTAACGGAATTTTGGATTTACTAGAATTTAAAAAACAGGCATCTCAATGTTTTGCCGGCAATCAACGATGCCCTGGTGTTTGAAATTCAAGCCCATTTCTTGCATGGGACCTAAGCATGCACCCAAGGACACAGATTTAATTTTTCAACCAATTTATATGCACTGGAGCATGTGCATGTAGTTCAAATTTGAATATGCACATAAAATGCATTGAAAACTCAGTTAATGCATAAAAATGTCCAATCAAACCCCGAAAAATCACAAAAATTCACACAACACTCCTGTTGTTCTATGTTGACACGAGAAAAAAATTTGAAAGCAATAAGAGGCAATGGATACCATTTTGTCCCCAAAGGTGGGACGCTCCCTACCGAAAACCATCATTCTTGTTGAGAGAAGCTCCGGTTTGTGAGAAGCATATACCCAAACCTACCCCATATGGGACAAAATTTGTACCACGGCATGTTGATGCCGCTCCATGATAGCATGCCAAGTTTTATGAATTTCAGACGAGTTTTGGATTTACTAGAATTTAAAAACCAAGCATCTCAATGTTTTGCCGGCAATCAACGGTGCCCCGGTGTTTGAAATTCATGCATATTTCTTGCATGGGACCTAAGCATGCACCCAAGGACACAGATTTGAATTTTCAACCAATTTATATGTATTGGAGCATGTGCATGTAGTTCAATTTTGAATTATGCACATAAAATGCATTGAAAACTCAATTAATGCATAAAAATGTCCAAACAAACCCCGAAAAATAAAAAAAATTCACACAACACTCTAGTTGTTCTATGTTGACCCGAGAAAAAAAATTGAAAGCAATAAGAGGTAATGGATATCGTTTCGTCCCCAAAGGTGGGACATTCCCTACCGAAAACCATCATGCTTGTTGTGAGAAGCTCCGGTTTGCGAGAAGCATATACCCAAACCTGCCCCATATGGGACAAAATTTGTACCACGGCATGTTGATGCCGCTCCATGATAGCATGCCAAGTTTCATGAATTTCACACAAGTTTTGGATTTACTAAAATATAAAAACAAGGCATCTCAATGTCTTGCCGGCAATCAACGGTGCCCCGGTGTTTGAATTTCATGCCCATTTCTTGCATGGGACCTAAGCATGCACGCAAGGACACAGATTTGATTTTTGAACCAATTTATATGCACTAGAGCATGTGCATGTACTTCAAATTTGAAGTATGCACATAAAATGCATTGAAAACTCAGTTAATGCATAAAAATGTCCAAACAAACCCCGAAAAATCACAAGAATTCACACAACACTCCTGTTGTTCTATGTTGACACGAGAAAAAATTGATAGCAATAAGAGGCAATGGATATCGTTTCATCCCCAAAGGTGGGACGTTCCATACCGAAAACCATCATGCTTGTTGTGAGAAGCTCCGGTTTGTGAGAAGCATATACCCAAACCTGCTGCATATGGGACAAAAACTGTACCACGATATGTTGATGTCGCTCCATGATAGCATGCCAAGTTTCATGAATTTCAGACGAGTTTTGGATTTACTAGAATTTAAAAACCATGCATCTCAATGGTTTGCTCACAATCAACGGTGCCCCGGTGTTTGAAATTCATGCCCATTTCTTGCATGGGACCTAAGCATGCACCCAAAGACTCAGATTTGATATTTCAACCAATTTATATGCACTAGAGTATGTGCATGTAGTTCAAATTTGAATTATGCACATAAAATGCATTGAAAACTCAGTTAATGCATAAAAATGTCCAAACGAACCCTGAAAAATCACAAAAATTCATGCAACACTCCTGTTGTTCTATGTTGACACGAGAAAAAAATTGAAAGAAATGAGTGGCAATGGATATCGTTTCATCCCCAAAGGTGGGACGTTCCCTACCGAAAACCATCATGCTTGTTGTGAGAAGCTCCGGTTTGTGAGAAGCATATACCCAAACCTGCCCCATATGGGACAAAATTTGTACCACGGCATGTTGATGCCTCTCCATGATAGCATGCCAAGTTTCATGAATTTCAGACGAGTTTTGGATTTACTAGAATTTAAAAACCATGCATCTCAATGTTTTGCCGGCAATCTACGGTGCCCTTGTGTTTGAAATTCATTCCCATTTCTTGCATGGGACCTAAGCATGCACCCAAGGACACATATTTGATTTTCAACCAATTTATATGCACTAGAGCATGTGCATGTAGTTGAAATTTGAATTATGCACATAAAATGCATTGAAAACTTAATTAATGCTTGAAAATGTCCAAACGAACCCCGAAAAATTAAAAAAAAAATCACACAACACTCCTGTTGTTCTATGTTGACACGAGAAAAAAATTGAAAGCAATAAGAGGCAATGGATATCGTTTCGTCCCCAAAGTTGGGACATTCCCTACTGAAAACCATCATGCTTGTTGTGAGAAGTGATGGGGAACGTAGTAATTTCAACAAAATTCCTACACAAACACAAGATCATGGTGATGCAACGAGAGGGGAGAGTGTTGTCCACGTACCCTCGTAGACCGAAAGCGGAAGCGTTAGCACAACGCGGTTGATGTAGTCGTACGTCTTCACGATCCGACCGATCAAGTACCGAACGCACGACACCTCCGAGTTCAGCACACGTTCAGCCCGATGACGTCCCTCTAACTCCGATCCAGCCGAGTGTTGAGGGAGAGTTTCGTCATCACGACGGCGTGGTGACGATGTTGATGTTCTACCGACGCAGGGCTTCGCCTAAGCACCGCTACAGTATTATCGAGGTGGACTATGGTGGAGGGGGGCACCGCACACGGCTAAGAGATGATCAACTTGATCAACTTGTGTGTCTAGAGGTGCCCCCCTGCCCCTGTATATAAAGGAGCAAGGGGGGGTGCGGCCGGCCAAGGGGAGAGGCGCGCCGAGGAGTCCTACTCCCACCGGAGTAGGACTCCCCCCTTTTCCTAGTTGGATTAGGACTTGGGAGGGGGGAAGAAGGAAAGTGGGGGGCCGGCCCCCTTTGCCCTAAACCAATACGGTTTGGGCCTTGGGGGGGCGCGCCCCACACTTCCCTTGCTTCCCTCCTTTTCCACTAAGGCCCATGTAAGCCCATTAAGCCCCCGGGGGGTTCCGGTAACCCCCCGGTACTCCGGTAAAATCCCGATTTCACCCGGAACACTTCCGATATCCAAACATAGGCTTCCAATATATCAATCTTCATGTCTCGACCATTTCGAGACTCCTCGTCATGTCCGTGATCACATCCGGGACTCCGAACAACCTTCGGTACATCAAAACATAAAACTCATAATATAACTGTCATCGTAGAAGCGTGCGGACCCTACGGGTTCGAGAACTATATAGACATGACCGAGACACGTCTCCGTTCAATAACCAATAGCGGAACCTGGATGCTCATATTGGCTCCTACATATTCTACGAAGATATTTATCGGTCAGATCGCATAACAACATATGTTGTTCCCTTTGTCATTGGTATGTTACTTGCCCGAGATTCGATCGTCGGTATCTCAATACCTAGTTCAATCTCATTACCGGCAAGTCTCTTTACTCGTTTCGTAATACATCATCCTGCAACTAACTCATTAGTTGCAATACTTGCAAGGCTTAAGTTATGTGCATTACCGAGAGGGCCCAGAGATACCTCTCCGACAATCGGAGTGACAAATCCTAATCTTGAAATACGCCAACCCAACAAGTACCTTCGGAGACACCTGTAGAGCACCTTTATAATCACCCAGTTATTTTGTGACGTTTGGTAGCACAAAAAGTGTTCCTCTGGTAAACAGGAGTTGCATAATCTCATAGTCATAGGAACATGTATAAGTCATGAAGAAAGCAATAGCAACAAACTAAACGATCAAGTGCTAAGCTAACGGAGTGGGTCAAGTCAATCACATCATTCTCCTAATGATGTGATCCCGTTTATCAAATGACAACTCATGTCTATGGTTAGGAAACATAACCATCTTTGATCAACGAGCTAGTCAAGTAGAGGCATACTAGTGACACTCTGTTTGTCTATGTATTCACACATGTATTATGTTTCCGGTTAATACAATTCCAGCATGAATAATAAAAATTTATCATGATATAAGGAAATAAATAATAACTTTATTAGTGCCTCTAGGGCATATTTCCTTCAAGAAGATCCGGTTTGTGAGAAGCATATACCCAAACCTGCCCCATATGGGACAAAATTTGTACCACGGCACGTGGATGCCGCTCCATGATAGCATGCCAAGTTTCATGAATTTCTGACGAGTTTTGGATTTACTAGAATTTAAAAACCATGCATCTAAATGTTTTGCCGGCAATCAACGGTGCCCCGGTGTTGGAAATTTCATTCCCATTTCTTGCATGGGACCTAAGCATGCACCCAAGGACACAGATTTGATTTTTAAACCAATTTATATGAACTGGAGCATGCGCATGTAGTTCAAATTTGAATTATGCACATAAAATGCATTGAAAACTCAGTTAATGCATAAAAATGTCCAAATAACCCCCAAAAAATCACAAAATTCACACAACATTCCAGCTGTTCTATGTTGACATGAGAAAAAAAAATTGAAAGCAGTAAGAGGCAATGGATATCGTTTTGTCCCCAAAGGTGGGACTTCCCTACCGAAAACCATCATGCTTGTTGTGAGAAGCTCCGGTTTGTGAGAAGCATATACCCAAACCAGCCCCATATGGGACAAAATTTGTACCACGGCATGTTGATGTCGCTCCATGATAGCATGCCAAGTTTCATGAATTTCAGACGAGTTTTGGATTTACTAGAATTTAAAAACCAGGCATCTCAATGTTTTGCCGGCAATCAACGGTGCCCCGGTGTTTCAAATTCATTCCCATTTCTTGCATGGGACCTAAGCATGCACCCAAGGACATAGATTTGATTTTTCAACCAATTTATATGCACTAGAGCGTGTGCATGTAGTTCAAATTTGAATTATGCACATAAAATGCATTGAAAACTCAGTTAATGCATAAAACTATGCAAACAAACCCTGAATATTTCCAATTCTTTTATGATCACTGCAGATAAAAGGTCTAGCAATTCAAACACCGTCCATGGCCACTGTGACCCCATTATGTAATTCAAATCAAGACCATAAATCAAGTAGATCCCACACAGTTTATTATAACCAACCGTGTGAGATGCAGCACAAAATATCTTCGGGCCGTGTCTGAATAAGGGACCGTGTCTGATGACACTTTGCGCGCTGGTTTTTTGGCTAAAGCGATTCCAAATTTTTGGCTTCCGCGGAAATATCTACCTCCCCGCCCCCTCCCCCTTACAAAAAGCCACATTTCCCCTCTTTCCGCCTTCCTTTCCAAGTTGAAACCTTCCCTTCTTGCTTCCAGCGCCGCCCCCTCCTCGCCGGCGACCCTCCTTCATGTTGATCCGCCTTGCCTATCTGGGTAGGTAATCCACACCCGACCCCCATCCTCCTCCTCCTTCCACATCCCACATGGCCCGACCACCAGCGCGAGCGTGACACCTTCCACCCAAATCACCGACCCCTCCACCAAATAAGCGTTGGCCTAAGCCATGGTGCACGCAGTATAGCCAGGACCTCAAGGAGCATTTGGCAGCGGAGAAGCAAATCGCGGCCACACGCGCGGATGAGGTCGCGATGGCTGCCATTTGTGCCGACCCCCAGATCTTGAAGAAGCACCTTGCCATTTGCTAGCTACGCCGGTTATGCATGCTCGGTTTACCCGTTGCGTGTGCTGCTCCTGCCTTTCCTTCACAAATTCTAGTGAATTGTGCTATCTAATTTTACCATGCAATCTGTTGCTCTAGTGTATATGTTCTATATGTCGTGCAGTGTGGTGCTCACTTAGTAATTGTTTTGTTAATTAGATGTTGTCTTCAGTTAACTGTTTGGTTCAATTCTGCAAATGTGATGTTCAATTCTTGAGGCTGCAATTTTGTATTGTCTTCCATGTGAGAAATAAATTGAAATTATCTTTACAAAATTGTGGGTGCATTCTGTTATTGTATACCATGTGAAGAATAAATTGAATTTGGCTGTAGTAAATACATGAGAAACAAATACAATTTCTACATTTGGCTATAGTTAACTGTTTGGTTAACTCCCTGATCTTCTATTAGGAGTATGTTATATTGTGCAATGTGGTGCTCAGTTAATGTTTGGTTC
Organism: Triticum urartu; assembly: GCF_003073215.2. Taxonomy (NCBI): domain Eukaryota; kingdom Viridiplantae; phylum Streptophyta; class Magnoliopsida; order Poales; family Poaceae; genus Triticum; species Triticum urartu. The sequence continues at coordinate 447,964,654 of NC_053028.1, forward strand.
ATTTGTTGTGGTGTTTAGTTAACTTCTTGGTTCAATGTTATATTGTGCAATGTGGTGCTCAGTTAATGTTTGGTTCATTTGTTGTGGTGTTTAGTTAACTGCTTGGTTCAATTCTGCAATGCGATGTCCAATTGTCGTGGGTAGAATTTTGTATTGTTGTGCATGTGAGGAATAAATCGAATTTGGCTGCACTTAACACATGAGAAACAAATACAAGTGTTATATTTCCTAGTTCTTAATCATGCTTGGTTTGGGTAAATGGGTTTTTTCCGTGTGGCTTCAATTAATCTGATGAATCTGCAATGTGCTTATTTTTCATCAACATATTTTACTGATAGCATGCGAACCCTTACTTAACCTGATGACTAACTACCTTATATGTGTTGCAGGGAAACAATGGAAAGCACTAAGGTTTACAATCGAGGTTAGCATGTGCATGGTCCATTGTCAAATAGCACATTATTGTGCAATTGCAGGAACCATTCTAATATTTTGGTTTTTAACAATTTGGTCTTGCACATGTAGGTCCTGCTGTCAGAGGTTTTGACCCACTGTTCGACCCTTTTTGCATATGGGGAAATGAGTTGTCCATGAATACCAGTCAAATCAAGAAACTCAGAAAGATTGTTAGGATAAAGAAATTAGCGACAAAAAACAACAAGATCTTTTTCTGCACAATGAAGAAGACATCAGTTCCTACAAGATGGTACTAACTATTATACCTTGCCTTTTTTATTCCTTTGCCCCATTTCCAATATAGAGAAGATATTTATGCGCATCCTTGTTTTCAGGCCTTTCCAAAGCAGTTCACTGATGATTACCTCTCGAACCACCTCTATGGTCAGGAGGCGAGGAAGGTTTTCATACAACACCCACGTTCAATATTGAAGTGTTCCTGAAGAGGTCGAAGGACGGACAGTCAATCATCCACAGGCACTGGCCTAAAGTTGCAAAGACCTTCAACATGAATGAAGGCTCAATATTCGCCTTCCACTTCAGCAGTTTTCCAGATGAGATGCATCTATCCATATACCATCTATGATGCTAATTTCAAAAGGTTCTGCATGTCTCATGTGGAACTTGCTACTGGTGTAGTTGTGTAATGGGGTAGCTGAGTGCTGAAGCTATATCATGTTGTACTCTGATGTATTTCAATTATGAAATTTTGCTTCCTTAATATGGAAATGAAATATATTGTGTGCTTAATATGAATGTCAATTAGATTAATAAATGGATTATTAATAATAGGGAAATTAGCCTGCTAATGGCGAATTAGCCTGCTAAATGGGTTTTGATATTGCAAACGGTTGTTGAAAAAATACCGTGGGCGATAACCTCAGGTAACGGGCACAATTTCTAGGAATAAACCGTGTTGGATCAATGAACAATCACACACGACTTTCTCTTGAAAACTGTTTGCGTTAGGTCACCTTGCACAAACTTTTACAACATAAAAACTGTTTGTCATGGATAGCCTTTGCCACACAGTTTCTTCTACGGACCGTGTGTGCTACATTCAATAACGCAAATGATTTAACGGGAAAAATTGTGTGTGATGTACCTGTGAACGGAAATGTTTTCCTTGGAGCGACTGTGTGGGATGTGCATACGAACGGAAACGTTTAGCGAGGACTGACTGTGTGGGTTGTACTTGCGACAGGAAACAATTTCGCCGTATAATTGTATTTTTAAGCTCTACTGTACGTATTTCCGTATTTGAGTGCTCGCCGGTCGCACACGACCTCATTTTGCCGAATGTGTGTGCCAGGAGGGCATATCCCCGATGGTTTCTGGGTGGTGTGGGAAGGACCCCCCCCCCTATCGCCCACACTCACTTGGCGACGGTTCTAGATGCCGTCGCGGAAAGGGGGTTTAAACTGTTTGTTTAGGACCGACATGCACCAGTGTAGGTGTATCCTGGAGCCGCTGTCTCTCTACCCCTACGGCAAGGTGGTGCGGGTTGGTGTTCGGTGTTGGTGGTCGCTTTATCTCGCCCATGTGGTGGCCGGTCTGGTTCATCAGCGCGGTCATGTTTTGACGGTATTGGCTCGAAGGCCTCATCGTCGAATTGTGGTAGTAGCCGACACTTCGGATAACTTTTTGTTGGGCGTTGGAGGCCATATTCTTCGGGAGCTAGGACCTGGGTCCATCTGTCATTCAGTGTATCATGTTCGGCTTGGAGCCGCTGCTGCTGCTTTTTTAGGCTTCTTGCAGTGGCGATTAGTTGGCGCTTAAAGTGCTCCTGCTCGAGGGGTTCCTCTGGCATGATGAAATCTTCGTTGCTGAGGCTGACATCATCCTCGGAGAGCGGTAGATAGTTGCTATCTTCTGAATCATCATTCCCGACCGGATCTTCGGGGTTAACTTGCCCCTCCTCCACATCATCTTGTTCGGATGTGGGCTCGATGGGGGCTTCGGGGTCTTCGGCGTTCTCTGGGTGTTATTGTCTCTGGTGCCGGTATTACTATATTTTTCACGATGCGATTTTGAGCGGCATCGCTGGTGTCGATGCTTCAGTGGTGCCTCAGCAGGTTTGTCCTCAGCCGGATCCTTCCTGCCTTCGCCGTCATCCTCTTTGGGTGTATCTACCACATACACGTTGTATGTGGAGGTGGCCGTCCAGCGTCTGGTAAATGGCGGTGTTGGCCTTGTACATCTCTGGCATCGTCGTCCATGTCATTGATGTCTTCGGAGGTGTAATCCAGCATGTTTGTTAAGTCCTCGATGGTGGCTATGAAGTGGGTGGTCGGTGGGACATAAAACTCCCTACTCTCAGCCCCTAGTTCGGGCTGGGCATAGTTCGGAGGTGATTCCTCTGTAATGGCGAGGGACCGCATTAAGTCTAGAGTCTCGTTTAAGAGCGAGGATTGGACGGGGAAACGAGAGTCCGCGGGGCTAGCCAGGGCAAAGGCCTCTTGGCCACACTCGCTTGGCACGGACTTCGAGAGTTCCGAGCTAGGGTCCGGGGGAGAGTCCAGCCTTTCAATGATAAGGGGAACCCAGTCTGATTCTGAGTGTGCCGAGGACACAATCGCCTCCGGATCTCCGGTAGTGAGCTTTGTAGCAGAGAGTCCGATGGGCTCCAAACTCCCATCTTCGGACCTGGCAGTTTGCTCCGGATCTAAGGCCAGAGCGGTGGTCGGGGCCGCAAACCCTTCGAAGAACAAGTCCCCTTGGATATCAGCGACATAATTTAGGTTCCTGAAACTGATCTGATGACTAGGGCCGTAGTTGTCGATCTGTTCGAGGCGGCCAATTGAGTTGGCACGCAAAGTGAAGCCGCCGAACACGAAATTTGACCGAGGAGGAAAGTTTCCCTCGAAACGGCATCGTTGTTGATGATCGAACGAGCCATTGAACCTTCTGTCGACGGCACAGTGGAACTCTCAATGAAAGCACCAATGTCGGTGTCAAAACCGGCCGATCTCGGGTAGGGGGTCCCGAACTGTGCGTCTGAGGATCGAAGGTAACAGGAGACAAGGGAGACATGATGTTTACCCAGGTTCGGGCCCTCTTAATGGAGGTAAAACCCTACATCCTTCTTGATTGTATTTGATGAGTATAGGGTTACAAGAGTTGATCTACCTAGAGATCATAATGGCTAAACCCTAGATATCTAGCCTATACGATTTGTCTTAGCCTCTATGGACTAAACCCTCCGGTTTATATAGACACCGGAGGGGCCCGGGGTTGTACAGAGTCAGTTTACAGAGAAAGGAAATTATACATCCAGACACTAGGCTTGCCATCCACGCAAAGGAGAGTCCCATTCGGACACAGGGGAAGGTCTTCTGCCTCGTATCTTCACGGCCCATCAATCCGGCCCATATCAGATAGCCCGGACACCCGAGGACCCCTTAGTCTAGGACTCCCTCAGTTGGGTTCCACTCGGAAACCAATTCCCAGTAATGTGTTATTAGAGCATCTTCATACCCCATCAGTCCAAGAAAATCCCTTTACAGAGGAGCCCCTGCAACCGATAAGTTCAACAAATCCAACTGAGATTGAAATTCCAGCAGTAGTCGACTTGATCATGGAGGTTTTGGTGATCACTCCTAACTGGGTGATGCCATATATTGCATATCTACTCTGGCAGGAGCTCCTAGAGGATGAGGATGAGGCCCACCAGATCGTCTGCGGGTCCAAAGCCTTCATAGTGATAAGTGGACAGCTTTACAGAGAATGTGCCACCGGAGTGGCTCAGCATTGCATCTCTCCAAAAGAAGGTCGACTGGTCTTAAATGAGATTCACTCGGGGACCTGTGGTCACCACGCATCCTCTCGGACCATCGTTGCCAAAGCATACCGAGCGGGATTCTACTAGCCGCGAGCGAATGAGATGGCTAAAGATATAGTTGACAAGTGCGAAGGCTGCCAGTTTTACTCAAACATGTCTCACAAGCCTGCATCTGCCTTGAAGACTATTCCACTCGTCTGGCCTTTTGCAGTGTGGGGGTTGGACATGGTCGGACCCTTCAAGACTGGCAGAAGCGGTTTCACTCATTTGCTCGAAGCAGTCGACAAGTTCACCAAGTGGATCAAAGCCAATCCTATCAAGAATCTTGACTCAAGCACTACCATTAGTTTCATTAGCGAGTTCATATTCCGATATGGAGTCCCTCACAGCATTATCACAGATAATGGATCCAACTTTGATTCTCATGAGTTCAGAGCATTCTGCACTTCCCAAGGCACTCGGGTCAATTACGCATCCGTGGTGCACCCACGGTCGAATGGGCAGGCAGAAAGAGCGAATGGCTTGATCCTATATGGGTAGAAACCTCGATTGATGCGCGACCTCAAGCATGCAGCTGGAGCGTGGGTGACTAAGTTGTTGTCTGTCTTGTGGGGATTGAGAATGACTCCTAATCGGTTGACTCATCGAACCCCTTTCTTCATGGTTTATGGTGTTGAACCTGTGCTTCCGAGTGATTTGCTGCACAATGCTCCCTGAGTGGAACTCTTCTCTGAAGCCGAAGCAAAATAGGCACGCCAGGATGTATTTGATCTCCTAGAAGAAGAGCAAGAGATGACTCTGATCCAGTTGACCGTCTATCAACAAGACTTGCGTCAATTCCATGCCCGAAATGTCAGAGGTCGAGCGTTTTAGGAAGGAGACCTTGTGCCCCGAGTGCATCAGAAGCAACCTCACAAGCTGGCTCTGGCCTGGGAAGGACCCTTCATCATCACCAAGGTGCTCCACAATGGGGCATATCACCTCTACAACATAGCTAAGAAAGAAGACGAGCCACGCTCGTGGAATGCAGACCTGCTCCGCAAATTTAAACCTAAGCACTCGGACCGATGAGTTGTAATAAGAATCCTTTAGTTTTCTTATCAAAGACATAATTTTTGCAGTATATTAATGATTGTTATCGCATAAGCATAAGTGTTCAAATCCCCCAGTGGGTGGCTTAGCCGCGAACCCGATTCGCCTAAGTTTCAAAAACACTCCGAGTGAAGAGCAACCCTCTCACTCGAGGGCTTAGCCACGATCCCGACTCGCCAAAACTTCAAAAACACTCTGAGTGAAGAGCAACCCTCTCACTCGGGGGCTTAGCTGCAAACCCGATTCGCCTAAGTTTCAAAAACACTCCGAGTGAAGAGCAACCCTCTCACTCGGAGGCTTATCCGTGAAACCGATTCGCCTAAGTTTCAAAAACACTCCGAGTGAAGAGCAACCCTCTCACTCGGGGGCTTAGCCGCGAACCCGATTCACCTAAGTTTCAAAAAACTACTTCGAATGAAGAGCAACCCTCACACTCGGGAGCTTAGTTGCGATCCTGTACTCACCTAGTTTTAAGAACACTCCGAGTGAAGAGCGGCCCTCTCACTCGGGGGCTTAGCCACGACCCCGTACTCGACTAAGTTTCAAAAACTACTTCGAGTGAAGAGCAATCCTCTCACTCAGGGTGCAACCCCGTACTCGCCTAAGTTTCAAAAACACTCCGAGTGAAGAGCAGCCCTCTCACTCAGGGGCTTAGCCGCGAACCCGATTCGCCTAAGTTTCAAAAACACTCCAAGTGAAGTGCAACCCTCTCACTCGGGGGCTTAGCCACGAACCCGGTTAGCCTAAGTTTCAAAAAACTACTTCGAGTGAAGAGCAATCCTCTCACTCGGGGGCTTAGCTACAATCCCGTACTCGCCTAAGTTTTAATAACACTCCGGGTGAAGAGCAGCCCTCTCACTCAGGGGCTTAGCTGCGACCTTGTACTCGCCTAAGTTTCAAAAACTACTTCGAGTGAATAGCAATCCTCTCACTTGAGGGCTTAGCTGCGACCCCGTACTCGCCTAAGTTTTAAGAACACTCCAATTGAAGAGCAACCCTCTCACTCGAGGGCTTAGCTGCGACCCTGTACTCTCCTAAGTTTCAAAAAACTACTTCGAGTGAAGAGCAATCCTCTCACTCGGGGGCTTAGCTACGACCCCGTACTCGCCTAAGTTTTAAGAACACTCCGAGTGAAGAGCAACCCTCTCACCCGGGGGCTTAGCTGTGACCCCATACTCGCCTAAGTTTCGAAAACTACTTCGAGTGAAGAGCAATCCTCTCACTCGGGGGCTTAGGTGCGACCCCATACTCACCTAAGTTACAAAAATACTCTAAGTGAAGAGCAGCCCTCTCACTCAGAGGCTTGGCCATGCACTCTGAGCTGCACCGCAAGTACAACGTATGGTTGCACTCTGAGCTGCACCACAAGTACAACGTATGGTTGCATTCTGAGTTGCGCCACAAGTACAACGTATGGTTGCATTCTGAGCTATGCCACAAGTACAACATATGGTAACACTCTAAGCTGCGCCAGAAGTACAACGTATGGTTGCACTCTGAGCTATGCCACAAGTACAATGTATGATTGCACTCGGAGCTCTGCCACAAGTACAACGTCTATTCCAAGTGAAGAGCGATCCTCTCACTCAGAGATTCAGTTGTGGTTCCCAATTTGCCCAAGTCAAGAAATCTGAAGATGATAAAGAATAAAGCAACTACATTCAAAAGAAATAACCAAGATTCAGGTAAATCCTGTAAGGTTCAGAACACCAGAAGAAGTACTCGGACGTCAAGCCCGCAAGAGTTTTAACGATTACAGGATCATTCGTCATTCCGAGGCAAATAAAAATCAAGTTATCAAGTTTTCACTCAGCAGGAGTAGGACTTGTTGGCTCGACGAAACTGTCAAGGTCGATGTCGTCTGCAATGTGAGTAGCAGCGTCGATGAAGGTCTCCATGAAGGATTGGAATTGAAGCTTCTTGGTGTTGGCAACCTTGAGAGCCGCCAGCTTCTCTTCTTTGACTTCCTTGCAATGGACCCAGACCAGCAACAGAGCCACGTCAGCACCGCAGTGAGCAGATGACTTTTTCCATGCCTGCACTCGGTCAGGGATGCCATTGAGTCAAGTCATCAGTGACTCGAGATCATTCTGGAATGTTGCACCTGGCCAGAGCTCCGTGTCGATCTGCGACACCGCCACTTTCAGTCGGGCAAGGTAGTTCAATACACTGGTGAGGCGGGATTCCAGTCGGAACACGTTCATGGCAGCTTCATCCTTGACGGGAGAATTGATAGGGTCCAAATTTGTCTCGATTCGCCTAGTTTCCTCCTCAAAGTTCTGACAGAATTCTGCACACACAAGAAGTGTTGAGATGATAGTAACATAATTAAAAAGTTCTCTGCAGTCAGTCGGATACAGAAAAATACCTTCAAGCATGAGGAACATCTTCTTGGCAAGACCTCCCAGATAAGCTTCCAGGTCATCTCTCCTCCGAGTGAGAGTATCAACTCTGTCTGCCAAGGCCACCTTCTCCTCTTTCAGCTGCACGACTTCATTCTTCACTTCATGAACAACGGTCTTCAACTTGGCGTTCTCTTCTTCCAACTATCCGACTGAAGCCAGCTTCTTATCAGCAAGTTCTGTTTTCTCTCACGCTGTCTTCTGCGCCGCTGCGAGGTCAAGATCCTTCTACAACAGAGCCTGCTTCATTTTGTCTAAAGAAATAACATTCTTCAAATGAGCTTGGAGTTGACGGTTTTTGCCATGCACATCTAATCAAGTGGAATCACTCGGTTCAAAGCATGAAAAGAAAAAGATCGCCAAGCGAGCGGTCGACAAGTGGTTACCTCCCATGGCAGGAGCTTCATCCTGGGCTTTCTTCAGATTCTTCTTGGCTAGTTCTAGGTCGAGGTTAAGTTCGGTCTGCTTCTTCTCCAGATCAGCGAATTTGACCACAAGTTCGCAAGATTTCTGCAATCAACAACAAGACATGTCAATCGACAGGAACAAGGATCAGTCACTTCCGAGTGATAAGTTGTAGATTGTTATGATAAAAAGAGTTCTAAGACTACTATTGAATTAAACATTCAACTACAGTCTCGGGGACTACACCCAGTGGGTGCACTTGGTGTGCCCCCACTGGTTTGATTTCCCACTCGGCATGGTTCACCCAGCACAAGTGGAAGGAGTAAAAAAACACATAACAACATATGTTCTCAGACCACCACCGACTGCCCGCAGTCGACCGCGGTCTCGGGGACTACACCTAGTGGGTGCACTTGGCGTGCCCCCACTGTTTCGATTCTCACTCGACACGACCTGTCTAAATCGAGTGGAAGTACTACAAACAAACATTTCGCAAAGACCCCTGTCGAATCAAACATTCGACGGCAGTCTCAGGGACTACACCTAGTGGGTGCACTCAGCATGCCCCCACTGGTTCAAGAGTTCACTCGACACGACCTGGTCGACTCAAGTGAAAGAGCTACAAAGCAAAAGACAAACACCCAGTGGGTGAACAGATGCAAGGTTCCAAAACGCTCATCCACTGGCATCTTACGAATAATAAAGCAGCAGTTTTCAGATAGCATATCCTAACAGAGCAAAGGTCAAGCTGGAAACCAATCGGAAATCAACTTACAATCCCACTTACTCGGACATTGGCTTGGAGGGCAGAGCTGGCGTCATAGGCGGCCTTGCTGTTGTCATACACCACTTTCAGTCGGTCCATCATTAGACCTGCTTGAAGCATGGCCTCCTTGGCAGCTCCTACCTGGTCTTCTGGGACATGGTGAGTAATGAACAAAGGAGATGATGGAATTAATGGTGTGGCCGGTGGGTCCGTAGTTGGTGGAGCCGAAGCTTGAACTTGCACGGTCAGAGCAAGAGTCTAGGTAGTCGATGCCGAGGGCTGGTTAGTCAACAAAGGCACAGCAAAGGAAACAGAAGCCCGGACTGGATCGCCAAGTTGATGATCGACTGGTTCTGATGCTGATGTCAAGTGAGATGCTTTGCTGGCAGGCACCCTCTTGCTTAGAGTCCTGCCCCTCCTCCTTGTATCCTTTCGTGGCGCTTCTTCATCATTGTCGTCATCTGGAAGTTGGATAACATGTGGTGCTGCAAAACACTCGACCATAAGAGTTCAGTCGACCGTCAAAACAGTTGGTACAGTAAGAGCTTGGGTGTGGAGATGTACCTGCTCGGGAGGTGGTCGCATCTACGGTTTTCGCATCGCCCTGCTCCTTGTCAATGTCCATGGAAGTCCCAGAGGTAGCAGCACTGAAAACTCCAAAATTCACTCGGTCAAGCAAGCGGATGAGTCAACAATAACATAGAAGACAAAGGGAAGAAACAAACACTTATGTAGAAGCAACAGGGACATCCACCTTGATCTTGGGCATGGCCTTCCGAGGCTTCGATGGGACAACCTTGGGATTCTTAGCGGCCTTCTTTGACGGTTTTGGAGTCGAAGTCCGAGTGCGCTTTGGCACTTGCGTGCTTGGTGGAACTGCCTTGCCGCACCCACCTGTAGGATCTTGGGATTGTTTGGAACGATGCTCTGAGCGGGGCGGCGAGTCAACCTCCTCGCTGTTGCTCGAGTCGTTACTATCATCTTCGCTATCATCTCTGGATTGCCAGTCCGCGCTTTCATCTGCGCTCTCCTCTCCCTCCTGGAGTTGTTCCCCGTTTGGCATCGAATACATCTTGGTATAAACCTGCAAGACATAAACTACAAGTGTCACTCGGATTCAAGGACAATTGCAGACTGAAAGAAGTAAACACTCGGTATTTTGAGCCTGACCTCTTCCGGCTCATGTTTAGCATCGAATGGCCGAACTCGCTTGGACCCCCTAGGATTATCTTTGTTCCCAATGATGCTCCTCAGCCACTGGGCCACCGTCTCCTCGGTGACCTCCTCTGGGTGGACCCGAGCGGTGTCTCCAGGGCCCGAATACATCCACATCGGATGGTCACGGGCTTGGGTAGGATGGATTCGCCGACTGAGGAACACCTCCAACAGGTCCATACCAGTGACACCCTCCCAAACCAAGTTAACAACTTGATCGACTAAAAGGGACACCTCACCTTTCTCCTCCGGGGTCACAATCAGTGAAGGTTGGCAGAGTCACTCCATAGTGAAAGGGGGAAGACCGGTCGACTGACTAGGAGTCGGGACGTCATTGCAGTAAAACCAGGTTGACTGCCATCCGCGGAATGACTCGGGAAGGGTCACGGAAGGAAAAATGCTTCTACCCCTAGTTTGAATCCCTAAACCCCCTCACATCTGAATCACGTGCGTCTTCTCGTCAGTCGGATTGGCTCTCTTCATCGATTGGGAATGGCAAGTAAAGATGTGTTTGAAGAGATCCTAGTGTGGTTGGCAACCCAAGAAGTTTTCACACAAAGAGATGTACGCAGAAAGGTATGTGCTACCTCTTGAGCACTGTGTTGGATTTCCCCGAAGAGGAGAGGATGATGCAGCAAAGTAGCGTAAGTATTTCCCTCAGTTTTTGAGAACCAAGGTATCAATCCAGTAGGAGGCTACGCGTGAGTCCCTCATACCTACACAAAAACAATAGCTCAACGCAACCAACGCGCTTAGGGGTTGTCAATCCCTTCATGGTCACTTACGAAAGTGAGATCTGATAGAGATGATAAATAATATTTTTGGTATTTTTGGTATAGAGATGCAAAGTGAAAAGTAAAAGGCAAAGTAAAAAAGCAAAGCGATAATAAAGTGATGGAGATTGATATGATGAGAAAGAGACCCGGGGGCCATAGGTTTCACTAGTGGCTTCTCTCAAGAGAATAAGTATTCTACGGTGGGTGAACAAATTACTATTGAGCAATTGACAGAATTGAGCATAGTTATGAGAATATCTAGGTATGATCATGTATATAGGAATCACGTCCGAGACAAGTAGACCGACTCCTGCCTGCATCTACTACTATTACTCCACTCATCGACCGCTATCCAGCATGCATCTAGAGTATTAAGTTAAAAACAGAGTAACGCCTTAAGCAAGATGACATGATGTAGAGGGATAGTTTCATGCAATATGATAAAAACCCCATCTTGTTATCCTCGATGGCAACAATACAATACGTGCCTTGCTTCCCCTTCTGTCACTGGGAAAGGACACCGCAAGATCGAACCCAAAGCTAAGCACTTCTCCCATGGCAAGAAAACCCAATCTAGTAGGCCAAACCAGACTGATAATTCGAAGAGACTTGCAAAGATAACCAATCATACATAAAAGAATTCAGAGAACATTCAAATATTATTCATAGATAGACTGGATCATAAACCCACAATTCATCAGTCTCAACAAACACGCCGCAAAAAGAAGATTACATCGAACAGATCTCCACGAGAGAGGGGGAGAACATTGTATTGAGATCCAAAAAGAGAGAAGAAGCCATCTAGCTACTAACTATGGACCCGTAGGTCTGAAGTAAACTACTCACACTTCATCGGAGGGGCTTGGATGATGATGTAGAAGCCCTCCATGATCGATGCCCCCTTCGCCGGAGCTCCGGAACAGGCCCCAAGATGGGATCTCGTGGATACAGAAAGTTGCGGCGATGGAATTAGGTTTTTAGCTCCGTATCTGATCGTTTGGGGGTACATAGGTATATATAGGAGGAATGAGTACGTCGGTGGAGCTTCGAGGGGCCCACGAGGCAGGGGGGCACCCTAGGGGGGCGCGCCCTCCACCCTCGTGACCGCCTCGTGGCTTTCTTGACGGAGGGTCCAAGTCTCGTGGGTCTTATCTGATGAGAAAATCGCGTTCCCGAAGGTTTCATTCCATTTGGACTCCGTTTGATATTCTGTTTCTCTGAAACACTGAAATAGGCAAAAAACAGCAATTCTGGGCTGGGCCTCTGGTTAATAGGTTAGTCCCAAAAATAATATAAAAGTGGAAAATAAAGCCCAATATAGTCCAAAACAGTAGGTAATATAGCATGGAGCAATCAAAAATTATAGATACGTTGGAGACGTATCACTATGTGATGGTGTTGGGGGGAAATGGTGAATCTAGGCACCAAAAAAGTTCAAGAAACCCCGAAAGAACGGATGCGGGGGAAGGGAAAAACCTCGATCGACATGTGTGGTGAGGAGGACATGCTCACCCTCGCGCGGCTGGGGCTCGGATTCCCCCTCTGGTAACCTCCAAGATTTGTCAGCAATCATCCCGTCCTCGGTGAGCCTCTCCAGATCTTCCTGCACGACGGTGGAGCGGATCCAGTCTCCTTGGATCCAACCAGGCGGCAAACCGGACCGCGATGACGTCCCCCGAGCCGTCCTCTTGCCTTTCGTTGCCGCCGTCGACTTCTTTGCACGCTCCAAGGCCGCTGTCCTTTCCTTCCCCATGGCGGTGGAATGCGCACGAGCTGAGCGGATGCGTCGAGAGCAGAGGAGGGCATGGCGGAGAAGCAGAGGAAACAGAGATTGAATGAGGCGTACTATATGTTGCATCGGCCTCGACGCCTTTTATGGGTCTACTTCTGAGTGGCTGACCCGTGGGCCCAAGAAATCCTATCATATCCCGCAACATTCCCTCACCCAATACGTGGCGAAAAAGGCGGCACAAGGATTGAGGCGTCTCTGTCTACCCGCTCTGATTACTGCGGCATGCTCCGTCCCGCGTGCTTCTCCAAAATTTTGAATCTCGTGAGATCCGGAAACCACAGAGCAACCAATCGCGCCGAAGATTTCGCACCATAATAGCACTCGAAGATTATCAGCATAATTCACTCGACGACCTCTGAATTGATCAAGGCGACTGAAACGAGGTTGAAGCTTCAGCATGCTTGCCAGACTCTAGTGAAATCCATCCAAAGCATGGAATCGAGTCGGAGACCAACTTCAACCCTTCTTCACTCGGACCTCAATCCATTCGGAGGCTAATGACGATGACATATACCTAGGGTAGGGTCATAGGCCTGACCTAGATGCCCTACCAAAGGACACTGCCCTAGAGTCAAGGACATTCAAAGTACAATAGAAGATACCGACTGAAATCACCTTGGAGTGCAATCCACTCGACCAGCTATCTCACACGGATACCCCAATTCCACTCGGCCGTATGAAGAATCACTCGGAGTATAGAAGATCTAAAGCCACCTCTGGGTGGCAACGGTCAGGAACTCACTCTGTAGCCTTAAAGGTCATTAATAGTCATTATAGCAGGCGTTATCAGTAATGTCTCTGTCTTAACCCACATTAAACCATGTGTAACTGAGGGCTGGAGAGGGCTGGCGCACTCTATATAAGCCACCCCCTCCTCTGGCAAAAGGGTTGGACCGCCTATAACTCTCATGCATAACCCAGTCGACAAAAGCCTCCGGGAACCAAGATGTAAGGCTATTACTTCCTTCGAGAAGGGCCTGAACTCGTAAACCTTGCATGCACAACCTTGCCATAGCTAGGGCCTTGCCTCCTCCTACGTATCCCCTATTCTTACTGTCAGCCTTGCTCCCATGACAGTGGGGCCTATTGAAGATTGTGGAGGAGCTGAAGAACTTGCAGATGCTGCTGAAGTAATTGATATCCCAGCGGTCCTCTAGCAAGAGGCGAGGTGTTCAGGTGTCGAGGACTTTGCAGCAGGCGCTGAGGATTTAGCAGAGGGAGCTGGAGCTGCCATTGAGGAAGTGGCGTGAGGCACTGGCTGTGAGGGCTTTGAGGAGCTTGGCCTTGAGGGAATTGTAGCTGAGGAACTGGGCTTGTGCGTAGGCTTCTTGAGCATGGTCTTCTTGGGCTTGTTAGCAGAGGCCTCAGCAGCGGCAGCAGCAGGATCTTCATTGAATTTCTTCACTTCTTCTTTGGCCATTTTGGCCAACTTGGCTTGCCGCTTTGCCCATTCTTTTGGAAAGTCCTCACCTTTTCTGATGCCAGAGGGATCAGCAACTTGGGCTGGTGCCAATGGAGGTCTTGGGCATGCAGGGTGTACTGCGAATTTCTTCACGTACTTGGGAGTCACATATTTGTACTCCCTCCATTCTCGTGCCTATCTCCTCTCTATCCTCTGAATGTGCACTTTGCGCTCATTCTTTGTCTCCTTGCCATGAATTGCTTCATCAGGACTGCAAAACCCCGCATAGATATCATAGATACGTCTCCGTCGTATCTATAATTTTTGATTGTTCCATGCCAATATTATACAACTTTCATATACTTTTGGCAACTTTTATACTATTTTTTGGGACTAACATATTGATCCAGTGCCCAGTGCCAGTTATTGTTTGTTGCATGTTTCTTGTTTCGCAGAAAATCCATATCAAATGGAGTCCAAACGGAGTAAAAACATACGAAGATTTTTTTTGGAATATATGTGAATTTTGGGAAGTGAAATCAACACGAGATGATGCACGAGGGGCTCACGAGGCAGGGGGCGTGCCCCAGGGGGCAGGCGCACCCCTGACCCTCGTGGACACCCCTAAGGAGGTTGGTGCCCTTCTTTCGCTGCAAGAAAGCTAATATCCAGATAAAAATCGTGTCCAAAATTCAGCCCAATCGGAGTTATGGATCTCCAGGAATATAAGAAACCGTTAAAGGGCAGAAACAGAGAGAGACAAAGAGACAAATCCAATCTCGGAGGGGCTCTCGCCCCTCCCATGCCATGGAGGCCATGGACTAGAGGGTAAACCCTTCTCCCATATAGGGAGAAGGTCAGGGAAGAAGAAGAACAAGAAGGGGGGCTCTCTCCCCCTCTCTTCCGGTGGCGCCAGAACGCCGCTGGGGCCATCATCATCACCGCAATCTACACCAACAACTTCACCGCCATCATCATCAAATCTTCCCCCCTCTATGCAGCGGTATAACCCCTCTTTTACCCGCTGTAATCTCTACTCAAACATGGTGCTCAACGCTATATATTATTTCCCAATGATGTATGGCTATCCTATGATGTTTGAGTAGATCCGTTTTGTCTTATGGGTTAATTGATGATCGTGATTGGTTTGAGTTGCATGTTTTATTATTGGTGTTGTCCTATGGTGCTCTCCGTGTCATGCAAGCGTGAGGGATCCCCGCTATAGGGTTTGCAATATGTTCACGATTTGCTTATGGTGGGTGGCGTGAGTGACAGAAGCATAGACCCGAGTAAGTAGGTTGTTTGCGTATGGGAGTAAAGAGGACTTGATGCCTTATAATGCTATGGTTGGGTCTTACCTTAATGATCTTTAGTAGTTGCGGATGCTTGCTAGAGTTCCAATCATAAGTCCATATGATCCAAGAAGAGAAAGTATGTTAGCTTACGCCTCTGTAACGCCCTCGATGCGGCTATAGCTCCCACGTGTCGAGGCACGACTTAGAGACATAACCGCATTGAAAGCAATGTCGCAAGTTAGGAAATCATCACAAACATCCCATGTAATACATAATAAAGGGGAGAGACATAGTTGGCTTACACTCGCCACGTCACATCAAAGTACATAAATAACATGCATCATACAAATCACTCATGGCCCGACTACGGTGCCAAATAGAAAAAGACCCCCAACATGCGACAAGGCCCTGAATCGATAACCCCAACTAGGCACCACTACTGATCGTCGGGAAAAGAAACATAATAATGCTGAGAGTCCTCGTCGAACTCCCACTTGAGCTCGTACTCGTCACCTGGAGCGGAATCACCTGGACCTGCATCTGGAATTATAGTATCTGTGAGCCACAGGGACTCAGCAATCTCGCACCCATGCGATCAAGACTATTTAAGCTTATAGGAAGGACAAGGCAAGTATGTGGAGCTGCAGCAAGCGACTAGCATATGTGGTGGCTAACTTATTCGCAAAAGAGAGCGAGAAGAGGAGGCAAAGCGCGAGCGAGAATCTAGAGGAACAACCTGCGCAAGCATTACTCCAACACCGTGTCCACTTCCCGGACTCCGCCGAGAAGAGGCCATCACGGCAACACACTCAGTTGATTCATTTTAATTAATTAGGGTTCAAGTTATCTACAACCGGACATTAACAAATTCCCATCTGCCCATAACCGCGGGCACGGCTTTCGAAAGTTCAATCCCTGCAGGGGAGTCCCAACTTAGCCCATGACAAGCTCTCACGGTCAACGAAGGAAAAGACCTCCTCCCAAGACGTTCCGATCAGACTCGGTATCTCGGTAACTCAAGACACTTCGACAGGTTAAAACAAGACCAGCAACACCGCCCGAATGTGCCGACAAATCCCGATAGGAGCTGCACATATCTCTTTCTCAGGGCACACTTAGATGAGACTAGCTACGAGTAAAACCAACCCTCAAGTTTCCCCGAGGTGGCCCCGCAGGCAGCTCAGTTCGGACCAACACTCAGAGGGAGCACTGGCCCGGAGGGGTTAAAATAAGATGACCCTTGAGTCTGCAGAACCCAAGGGAAAGAAAAGGCTAGGTGGCAAATGGTAGAACCAAGGTTGGGCATTGCTGGAAAAGCTTTAATCAAGGCGAAATATCAAGGGGTTCCCATTATAACCCAACCGCGTAAGGAACGCAAAAATCCGGGAACATAACACCAATATGACGGAAACTAGGGCGGCAAGAGTGGAACAAAACACTAGGCGAGAGGCCGAGCCTTCCACCCTTTACCAAGTATATAGATGCATTAAAATAACATAGTAATATAGTGATATCCCAACAAGCAAATAAGTGTTCCAACAAGGAACGGCTCCAATCTTCACCTGCAACTAACAACGCTATAAGAGGGGCTGAGCAAAGCGGTAACATAGCCAATCAACGGTTTGCTAGGACAAGGGTAGGTTAGTGGTTCAATCATGCAATTGGGAGGCTGACAAGCAAGTGGTAGGCATCGTAGCAGTGGCAAAGCAAAAGAGCGAGCAAACTAGCATAGCAAAGATAGTAGTGATTTCGAGGGTATGATCATCTTGCCTGCACAGTTGTCAGAGTTGACTGGATCCTCACAAGCAAACTCAACGGGCTCCTCGGTAGCGAACTCGTCTCCCGGCTCTACCCAACAATACAAACAAGCAACAAGGATACAATCAACCACGTGCAAGACCAAGCAATATGATGAAATGATGATATGCTATGCGGGATGCGATGCGGGATGCAAAATGCAAGATATGACAGGAAATGCATGAACCTGGCCTCAACTTGGAAAACCAAGTGTGCCAATGGATAGAGGGGATGAAATCGCTTGAAAACGATATAAAGATCATTGGAATCGGAGCTAGGGTTTGGAAATGGCAAGCGTTTTAAGATATGACACCGGTCTGCGATTTACAGCAAGTAGGCATCTAAACGTAACGAAATGAACATGCTACAGCCACCAAACATGAAAACAAAATGCATGGTAGTGATGTACACAAGATGGTTAACAAAACTCTAGCACTGAGCCATAGGCAAATTCATCCATTAAGAGGTTCAAACAAGCATGGCAAAAACGCAAATGCAAAACAGATTCCAGACTTAGTGAAAATAACACTAGCCTGAAATTCCAGATCACGATGCTCTCTTTGGAGCAGCAAAACAACATGATAAATGACCTGAACATGAAAAGTAAGAACATGGCATGGAGCTACTCAACAAGCTTAACAAAACACCCAAAGTGACCTGGGGCCAAAAGGGTTCACAAAATACTCTACCGAGCTCACGAACATGGCTCGAACACAATCAGTTTTCAGACTTAGTGAAAACTGAGACATGCTGAAATTATAACTCACGAAGGCATGTAAACGAGCTCGATGCACTCACTACGGTGCAAGTCATGACAAGGCAAGCATATATCTAGAAAGAAGACACAATATTATAGCTACACATGGCAGGAACAAAGGCATAGCATGCATGGAACACTAACGGTAGCATCGGCAAAATCGCAAACAAGTTGACGATCTGCCCAGATTAACAACGAAGCAAAAGTTGAGCTCGATTGAGTCAACCTAGAGCACTCCACATATGCAAACAAAGACATGGATGGATATAGCATAACATAAATATCAAAACTCCCTTACTGATCATCCTCAAAAGAGGCATGGATCACTAGGAAACAAGCTGGACATATAGCATCACGAACTAAAATATCCCAGACTTAGTGAAAATCACTAAGTCCCTGAAATCAGCAATCTCAGGTACCTCTCTTCGCAAGCTTGCACAAGACAACACACACATCCTAAAAATGCATGGGTGGCACCTCTGGAAAGAAGACAAAATGCTTAACAATTCATCCCAAAGGGGCACAGGCATATCATGCATGAATTGAACATGGCAAAAATGACAAAAGTGCATGATGAACTAACGGATCTGCAATTTAACTCACGAAGCCTCCTTCTAACAGCATTTTTGGCATCAAGATGAACTCAAATGCAAATGATGCAATGGAATGAAATGATGTACATGTCGAGGCGAAGATTTTGATATATCATATGCCCAAAACGGAGCTACGGTTGCGGAGTTACGAGCAGTCAAACATCGCATAAAAAAACTAGGGTTAGGAGATAAAAGTCAACCGGGGGATCCCAGATCCAGATCCAGATCGGGATCGGCACGCTTCCCGAGGCGGCGCTGGAGTTACTGTAGCAGCCGGCGGAGCTCGCCGGAGCCGGAGCTTGGGGACGAGGCCGGCGAGGCGGGGCGAGGCCGGGGCGGCGGCGCGGCGAGGGGGCGGCGGGGCGAGGAGAGGCGGCGGCGTTGGCGGCGGTGGTGGCTCCGGCCACCGGAGCTACGGGCGGCGGTGGAGGCCGGTGGCCTCGGGCGGCGGCGGTCGGCGGCGCCGGCCACCTCTGGCCCGGGAGGAGGAGGAAGGGGGCCGGCGCGCGGGCCAGGCGGGCCCGGCGGCGGCGATGTGGGCCTCGGTCCACGTGGCGGCGCGAGAGTGGGTAGGCGGCGGCGGGGCGGACAACGTCCGGCGCGGGCGGACACGTCCGGCCCGGCGGGGGAAGATGGATCTGTTTTTTTTTAGGGTTTTGGACGGGGGAAGAGGAGATCCGAATGGAGGGGTGTATATATAGGCATAAGTGGAGCTAGGAGAGTCCAAATGAGGTGCGGTTTTCGCCCACGCGATCGTGATCGAACGCTCTAGGACATGGAGCTGAGTTTGGTGGGTTTTGGGCCAAATTTGGGGGGTTTTGGGCTGCAACACACACGAGGCCTTTTCGGTCCCTCGGTTAACCGTTGGAGTATCAAACGAAGTCCAAATGATACGAAACTTGACAGGCGGTCTACCGGTAGTAAACCAAGGCCGCATGGCAAGTCTCAGTCCAATCCGGAAATGTTTGAACCCCACACACAAAAGAAAGCTAGTAATGGCCACCGGAGGAGAACGAAGCGCCGGAATGCAAAACGGACAACGGAGAAAATGCTCGAATGCATGAGATGAATATGTATGCAAATGCAATGCACGTGATGACATGATAAGAGATGCACGGAAAAGAAAAACACACACGGAGACAAAGACCCGAACCCGAGAAATAAATATAACTTAACACCGGAAAGGGCAAGAGTTGGATACAAATAGGGAAAGTTACATCCGGGGTGTTACAACACTCCACCACTACGAAAAGATCTCGTCCCGAGATCTAGGACTGAAGAACTCCGGGTACTCAGAACGGAGGTGATCCTCGCGTTCCCAGGTAGCTTCACGGTCGGAATGGTGGGATCACTTGACTTTGAGAAATTTGATTGACTTGTTGCGAGTCTTGCGTTCAGTCTCTTCAAGAATAGCAACTGGGTGCTCACGATAAGAAAGATCTTCTTGGAGCTCAATGTCCTCGAAGTTGACGGTGCGGTCAGGAGTCTTGAAGCACTTTCGGAGTTGGGAGACATGGAACACATCATGAACATTTGCAAAGTTTGAAGGAAGCTCAAGTTGATAGGCGAGGTCGCCTCTCTTGCTGACAATCTTGAAAGGTCCCACGTATCTAGGGGCAAGCTTCCCTTTGATACCAAAGCGACGAGTACCTTTCATAGGAGAGACGCGGAGGTAAACATGATCTCCGATCTCGAAAGCCAAATCACGGTGCTTACTATCATAGTAGCTCTTCTGGCGGGATTGGGCTGCTTTGAGGTTATCACGAATGACTTTGCACATTTCTTCTGCTTCTGCGATTAAGTCATTACCCAGCAGCTGACGTTCACCGGTTTCAGACCAGTTGAGAGGGGTACGGCACTTCCTGCCATACAGAATTTCAAAGGGGGCCTTGCCCGAACTTGCTTGAAAACTGTTGTTGTATGAGAATTCAGCATAAGGAAGACAATCCTCCCACTTCATGCCGAAGGAGATCACACAAGCCCTGAGCATATCTTCAAGGATCTGATTGACACGTTCGACTTGACCGCTTGTTTGAGGATGGAAAGCAGTGCTGAAGCGGATGTTGGTACCCATGGCCTTCTGAAAAGAATCCCAAAACTTCGAGGTAAAGATACTGCCACGGTCTGAAGAGATCACTTGAGGAATACCGTGCAGAGAGACAATGCGAGAGGTATAGAGTTCCGCCAATTGAGCTGCAGTGATCGACTCTTTGATAGCCAGAAAGTGAGCCACCTTGGTGAGCTTATCGATGACAACAAATATAGCATCATTGCCACGCTTGGACTTTGGAAACCCAGTCACGAAGTCCATTTCAATGTGGTCAAACTTCCATTCTGGAATGGCAAGAGGTTGGAGGAGACCAGCTGGCCTTTGGTGTTCTGCCTTCACTCTTCTGCAGACATCACATTCATTGACGAATTGAGCGATCTCGCGCTTCATTCGAGTCCACCAATAAGCTTGCTTGAGATCCTGATACATCTTCGTACTACCAGGGTGGATGGAGAGGAGAGAGTTGTGAGCCTCGTTCATGATCACTTTACGAAGTTCACCTTTGGGCACAACAATTCGATCCTCGAAGAAGAGAGTGTCCTTGTCATCAAGTCGGTAACACTTGTACTTGGACTGACTCTTTGCAATACCAATCTTCACCTTTTTCACCATAGCATCAAGAAGCTGGGCTTGGCGAATCTGGTCTTCCAAGGTAGGAGAAACTTGAAGGTTGGTGAGGAAACCTTGAGGAACAACTTGAAGATTCAGTTTGCGGAAAGCTTCACAAAGCTCGGGTTGATAAGGCTTGAGAATCAGACTGTTGCAGTAGGCCTTTCTGCTCAAAGCGTCAGCAATCACATTGGCCTTGCCTGGAGTATACTCAATACTCGGATTATACTCTTGAATCATTTCGACCCATCGAGTTTGCCTTAGGTTGAGGTTAGGCTGAGTGAAGATGTACTTGAGACTCTTGTGATCAGTGAAAATGTCCACTTTTCTTCCCAATAGAAGATGTCTCCAAGTCAAAAGAGCATGCACAACTGCCGCCAACTCGAGATCATGAGTGGGGTAGTTCTTCTCATTAGGCTTCAACTGGCGAGATGTATAAGCAACAACTTTCTTCTCTTGCATCAATACTGCGCCAAGACCTTGGAGAGAGGCATCACAAAAGACCTCGTACGGCTTGGATTCATCAGGTGGAGTCAGAACTGGAGCAGTGATCAACTTCTCTTTCAAAGTGTTGAAAGCCATATCACACTCCGGAGACCAAACGTACTTGACGTGCTTCTGAAGAAGATTTGAGAGAGGCTTCGCGATCTTGGATAAGTTTTCAACGAATCTTCGGCAATAACTTGCGAGACCGAGAAAACTGCGGAGTTGCTTCACGTTCTGAGGAGGTTCCCAATTCACAATTGCGGAAACCTTCTCGGGATTCACGGAAATGCCCTTGGCAGAGATGATATGACCAAGATAAAGAACCTCATCGAGCCAAAATTCACACTTGGAGAACTTGGCGTAGAACTGATGTTCCCTGAGCTTGTCAAGAACCAAACGCAAGTGCTTGGCATGATCTTCCTTGTTCTTCGAGAAAACCAGAATGTCATCGAGATAGACCAAAACGAAGTCATTGGTATAGGCGTTGAAGATGAAGTTCATCATGCGAGAGAACGTCGGAGGAGCGTTGGCGAGGCCAAAAGACATGACAGTGTATTCATATGAACCAAAGCTTGTTCTGAATGCTGTCTTGGGAATATCTTCTTCACGAATGCGAATCTGGTGATAACCCATACGGAGATCAAGCTTGGAGAATACTTGAGCACCCTTGAGTTGTTCGAACAGCTCATTGATGTTGGGAAGTGGGTATTTGTTCTTGATGGTCTTCTTATTCACTGGACGGTAATCAACACAAAGTCGACTCGATCCATCCTTCTTCTTCACAAAAAGAACACCATAACCCCACAGAGAAGTACTAGGCCGGATGAGACCCAATCTTTCTTGCTCATCGAGTTGTTTCTTCAATTCCTTCAACTCTTCGGGGCCGAGCTTGTAGGGGCGTTTGCACACAGGTTCCGTACCGGGCTCAAGTTCAATAACAAATTCAACCGGCCGGTTTGGAGGCATCCCTGGGAGTTCTTCTGGAAAAACGTCTTGATACTCACAAACAACCGGAATCTGCGAAATAGCATCCAATTCACCCTTCTCATTGAGAGAAAACAACCGGATGGTATTATCCCGAGCGGCAAAGACAATGACATCCTCAGACGAATGAGTCAGTTGAATCTGCCTGGTTGCACAATCAAGCTGAGCTTTATGCTTAGAAAGCCAATCCATTCCGAGAATAAGATCGATATCAGAGTTGCCAAGAACCATTGGAGAAGCAAGAAACTTGAAATCACCCATCAAGATTGAAATATCCAGCACCTCCATACTGGAACTCAGTCGCTTAGCTGGAGAGATGACTTGCATAGCTCTCGGTAATGCCTTAGTGCTAAAATTATTCTCCGATGCAAATGGAAATGACATGAAGGAATGCGATGCACCAGAGTCAAAAAGAACTTTTGCAAGAATATCATTAACAGGAAGGTTACCCATGATCACATCTGACGAGTCCTCTGCCTGAGCTGCATTCATCAAATTGACCTTGGCGTGCTTAGGATTATGCTTGACCACAGCTGTACTTGCCGATCTCACAGGAGGAGGAGGAGGAAGACGCCTCTGGTTGAAACACTTGTTGGCATAGTGACCCTTCTGTTGGCACTTGTTGCACGTGACCTCTGAGAGCGGACGGTGATACGGAGCACTCGATCTTGGAGCTTGAGACGAAGTCTTGTTCTGAAAGCCTGGGTTGGGTGGGTGGGAGAAACCACTGCCACATTTGCTCTTCTGCTGATACGGCTGATGGAACGGAGGAGGAGGAAGCCAATACTTCTGCTGCTTGGCCACTTGAGTAGAGGAAGAAGGAGTAACATCTCTGGCACGCTTCCTGGAAGCATCACACCTCAACTGAGCAGCCTCTTGCTTCAGTGCCATGTTGTAGAACTCATCGTATCTCAATGGCTCAAAGAGGACAAGAGCGAGCTGAATTTCCTCACGAAGACCACCCCTGAACTGATAGATCATGCTCTTCTCATCAGGCACGTCCTGCTTGGCAAAGCGGGCAAGTTTCTGGAACAATTTGTTGTAGTCATAGACAGACAAAGAGCCTTGCTTCAGATTGCGGAATTCCTCACGCTTGCTTTCAACCACGCTCTGCGGAATGTGATGAGCGCGGAAATCTTGACGGAAATCATCCCAAGTGATCAAACGTCCACCTCTGGAATCCTTGTACTGCTGGAACCACTCTGCAGCCTGATCTTTGAGTTGGAAAGAAGCGAACTTGATGAAATCTTCAGGCCTGACGTTTCTGCACTCGAAATGCTTACACAGATCCACAAGCCAATCGTCAGCATCGGTTGCCTCAACACAATTACTGAAAGTCTTTGGCCCGTTAGCAAGGAACTGGTTGAGTGTAGCAAAGTGACCCTGATTGCTGCCTTGATTCCCTTGACTGCCTTGATTGCGCTCTTGGAGAATTTGCATGATCAGCTGAGTGTTTGCATTAGTAGCGGCCATCACAGCTTGCCATGCTTCTGGAGGAGGCGGAGGTGGAGGCGGATCAGGATTCGGAGTCGTGCGCGTTGGAGGAGCCATCCTGAAGATGTTGACCACCATTAGCACATTGATAGATAAATATTGAAGCTGAATCCAACGGAATGAAAATTGCAACATATAGTCTTCACATCCGAACAAAATGAACGAATGCATTTCTCTTGAAGTGGTCACATATTCCTAAATTGCGAAGCCACGAAGAATCAGGTAGAAGGGGTACAACAACGAGGGATGGAATCATCATATGATGTCGAAGCAAAACGAATGCCACAACTGAAAATACCAAGGGTTGGCTTGCGGAATAAGCCGGAAACAAATACATGATAGAAATTTCGTCCGAAGTTTTCGTGGTGGGACCTACACGGGCTCGATCGTACAGCACCATCATGTACAAGGCAGTGCACATGACATACGAAGCGTCCCCGAGTCAGCATAGCCAAGGACTCTTTAAGACACAACGAGACCACTGTAAAATCGACCGTGAATAGGCGAACCACTAGACGTCGAACCCCAATTTCATATTATACATCTGTCGGAAAGATATCCTGAGGCTACTTGAATTCCCCCCTATGAAATTCCCGAATTTTCCCCGGTTATGCAATCAGGTGTTGGGGATACAGGGGAAGCATAATATCTCACCCAAGCTAGCAAATCCTACATCCAGCTGTATCCATCCTTCAACACATAACCAAGAAACCTTCGGAAACCCATCTATCTCAACCTTCGAAAAGCATCCGTTATACAAGTTATGGCGATACTCCCGAACTCCCGCCCCAGTACTGGGTGGCGTCGAGGTTATCTCACCAACGAACTGCATAAAAGAGATTTTCGATGTCGCGCACAAATCTCAAGTATACCAGAATTGCAACGATAAAATTGTGACGACAACACCTCGGAGCTCAACTCCCCGGGACACTGCCACAACCCCTAAAGACAGGAGGCACCAAGAACAATGTTCTCGTCACAAAACCATCGGAACAAAACCAAGATACTCGCGTGATCCTAAAAAAAATTTTAGTGAAATTTGAGAAGAGAAGAGTCAAAACTCTACGTCAGGATGCCTTACCAGAGCGATGAGGAGACTGGGAAGTAAAAAGAATTCCTAACTCTCCGATATATAATTCCTAAGTGACTCAAAACATTTTTCTAGACACAACTCGGCTGCTAAAAACGATCAAGCAATGGGGGCTCCTAAGGTCGGGGAAGGCTCTGATTACCAACTTGTAACGCCCTCGATGCGGCTATATCTCCCACGTGTCGAGGCACGACTTAGAGGCATAACCGCATTGAAAGCAATGTCGCAAGTCAGGAAATCATCACACATCCCATGTACATAAATAATATAAAGGGGAGGTACATAGTTGGCTTACACTCGCCACGTCACATCAAAGTACATAAATAACATTGCATCATACAATCACTCATGGCCCGACTTACGGTGCCAAATAGAAAACCCCAACATGCAAGGCCCTGAATCGATAACCCCAACTAGGCACCACTACTGCATCGTCGGAAAGAAACATAATAACGCTGAGAGTCCTCGTCGAACTCCCACTTGAGCTCGGTACTCGTCACCTGGCGGATCACCTTGGACCTGCATCTGGATATATAGTACTGTGAGCCACAGGGACTCAGCAATCTCGCACCCACGCGATCAAGACTATTTAAGCTTATAGGAAGGACAAGGCAAGTATGTGGAGCTGCAGCAAGCGACTAGCATATGTGGTGGCTAACTTATTCGCAAAAGAGAGCGAGAAGAGGAGGCAAAGCGCGAGCGAGAATCTAGAGGAACAACCTGTGCAAGCATTACTCCAACACCGTGTCCACTTCCCGGACTCCGCCGAGAAGAGGCCATCACGGCAACACACTCAGTTGATTCATTTTAATTAATTAGGGTTCAAGTTATCTACAACCGGACATTAACAAATTCCCATCTGCCCATAACCGCGGGCACGGCTTTCGAAAGTTCAATCCCTGCAGGGGAGTCCCAACTTAGCCCATGACAAGCTCTCACGGTCAACGAAGGAAAAGACCTCCTCCCAAGACGTTCCGATCAGACTCGGTATCTCGGTAACTCAAGACACTTCGACAGGTTAAAACAAGACCAGCAACACCGCCCGAATGTGCCGACAAATCCCGATAGGAGCTGCACATATCTCTTTCTCAGGGCACACTTAGATGAGACTAGCTACGAGTAAACCAACCCTCAAGTTTCCCCGAGGTGGCCACCGCAGGCAGCTCAGTTCGGACCAACACTCAGAGGAGCACTGGCCCGGAGGGGTTAAAATAAGATGACCCTTGAGTCTGCAGAACCCAAGGGAAAGAAAAGGCTAGGTGGCAAATGGTAAACCAAGGTTGGGCATTGCTGGAAAAGCTTTAATCAAGGCGAAATATCAAGGGGTTCCCATTATAACCCAACCGCGTAAGGAACGCAAAAATCCGGGAACATAACACCAATATGACGGAAACTAGGGCGGCAAGAGTGGAACAAAACACTAGGCGAGAGGCCGAGCCTTCCACCCTTTACCAAGTATATAGATGCATTAAAATAACATAGTAATATAGTGATATCCCAACAAGCAAATAAGTGTTCCACAAGGAACGCTCCAATCTTCACCTGCAACTAACAACGCTATAAGAGGGGCTGAGCAAAGCGGTAACATAGCCAATCAACGGTTTGCTAGGACAAATGGTAGGTTAGAGGTTCAATCATGCAATTGGGAGGCTGACAAGCAAGTGGTAGGCATCGTAGAGTGGCAAAGCAAAAGAGCGAGCAAACTAGCATAGCAAAGATAGTAGTGATTTCGAGGGTATGATCATCTTGCCTGCACAGTTGTCAGAGTTGACTGGATCCTCACAAGCAAACTCAACGGGCTCCTCGGTAGCGAACTCGTCTCCCGGCTCTACCCAACAATACAAACAAGCAACAAGGATACAATCAACCACGTGCAAGACAAGCAATATGATGAAATGATGATATGCTATGCGGGATGCGATGCGGGATGCAAAATGCAAGATATGACAGGAAATGCATGAACCTGGCCTCAACTTGGAAAACCAAGTGTGCCAATGGATAGAGGGGATGAAATCGCTTGAAAACGATATAAAGATCATTGGAATCGGAGCTAGGGTTTGGAAATGGCAAGCGTTTTAAGATATGACACCGGTCTGCGATTTACAGCAAGTAGGCATCTAAACGTAACGAAATGAACATGCTACAGCCACCAAACATGAAAACAAAATGCATGGCAGTGATGTACACAAGATGGTTAACAAAACTCTAGCACTGAGCCATAGGCAAATTCATCCATTAAGAGGTTCAAACAAGCATGGCAAAAACGCAAATGCAAAACAGATTCCAGACTTAGTGAAAATAACACTAGCCTGAAATTTCAGATCACGATGCTCTCTTTGGAGCAGCAAAACAACATGATAAATGACCTGAACATGACAAGTAAGAACATGGCATGGAGCTACTCAACAAGCTTAACAAAACACCCAAAGTGACCTGGGGCCAAAAGGGTTCACAAAATACTCTACCGAGCTCACGAACATGGCTCGAACACAATCAGTTTTCAGACTTAGTGAAAACTGAGACATGCTGAAATTATAACTCACGAAGGCATGTAAACGAGCTCGATGCACTCACTACGGTGCAAGTCATGACAAGGCAAGCATATATCTAGAAAGAAGACACAATATTAGCTACACATGGCAGGAACAAAGGCATAGCATGCATGGAACACTAACGGTAGCATCGGCAAAATCGCAAACAAGTTGACGATCTGCCCAGATTAACAACGAAGCAAAAGTTGAGCTCGATTGAGTCAACCTAGAGCACTCCACATATGCAAACAAAGACATGGATGGATATAGCATAACATAAATATCAAAACTCCCTTACTGATCATCCTCAAAAGAGGCATGGATCACTAGGAAACAAGCTGGACATATAGCATCACGAACTAAAATATCCCAGACTTAGTGAAAATCACTAAGTCCCTGAAATCAGCAATCTCAGGTACCTCTCTTCGCAAGCTTGCACAAGACAACACACACATCCTAAAAATGCATGGGTGGCACCTCTGGAAAGAAGACAAAATGCTTAACAATTCATCCCAAAGGGGCACAGGCATATCATGCATGAATTGAACATGGCAAAAATGACAAAAGTGCATGATGAACTAACGGATCTGCAATTTAACTCACGAAGCCTCCTTCTAACAGCATTTTTGGCATCAAGATGAACTCAAATGCAAATGATGCAATGGAATGAAATGATGTACATGTCGAGGCGAAGATTTTGATATATCATATGCCCAAAACGGAGCTACGGTTGCGGAGTTACGAGCAGTCAAACATCGCATAAAAAAACTAGGGTTAGGAGATAAAAGTCAACCGGGGGATCCCAGATCCAGATCCAGATCGGGATCGGCACGCTTCCCGAGGCGGCGCTGGAGTTACTGTAGCAGCCGGCGGAGCTCGCCGGAGCCGGAGCTTGGGGACGAGGCCGGCGAGGCGGGGCGAGGCCGGGGCGGCGGCGCGGCGAGGGGGCGGCGGGGCGAGGAGAGGCGGCGGCGTTGGCGGCGGTGGTGGCTCCGGCCACCGGAGCTACGGGCGGCGGTGGAGGCCGGTGGCCTCGGGCGGCGGCGGTCGGCGGCGCCGGCCACCTCTGGCCCGGGAGGAGGAGGAAGGGGGCCGGCGCGCGGGCCAGGCGGGCCCGGCGGCGGCGATGTGGGCCTCGGTCCACGTGGCGGCGCGAGAGTGGGTAGGCGGCGGCGGGGCGGACAACGTCCGGCGCGGGCGGACACGTCCGGCCCGGCGCGGGGGAAGATGGATCTGTTTTTTTTTAGGGTTTTGGACGGGGGAAGAGGAGATCCGAATGGAGGGGTGTATATATAGGCATAAGTGGAGCTAGGAGAGTCCAAATGAGGTGCGGTTTTCGCCCACGCGATCGTGATCGGACGCTCTAGGACATGGAGCTGAGTTTGGTGGGTTTTGGGCCAAATTTGGGGGGTTTTGGGCTGCAACACACACGAGGCCTTTTCGGTCCCTCGGTTAACCGTTGGAGTATCAAACGAAGTCCAAATGATACGAAACTTGACAGGCGGTCTACCGGTAGTAAACCAAGGCCGCATGGCAAGTCTCGGTCCAATCCGGAAATGTTTGAACCCCACACACAAAAGAAAGCTAGTAATGGCCACCGGAGGAGAACGAAGCGCCGGAATGCAAAACGGACAACGGAGAAAATGCTCGAATGCATGAGATGAATATGTATGCAAATGCAATGCACGTGATGACATGATAAGAGATGCACGGAAAAGAAAAACACACACGGAGACAAAGACCCGAACCCGAGAAATAAATATAACTTAACACCGGAAAGGGCAAGAGTTGGATACAAATAGGGAAAGTTACATCCGGGGTGTTACAGCCTCTCCCTCAAATAAAATTGCAAGAGTGATTACAGGTCTAGTTATCGATTGCCTACGGACAAATAACTTTCTTGTGACAAAAAGCTCCCTACTAAACCTAACTTAGTTGTGTCTTTATCTAAACAACCCCTACTTTTTATTTATGTGCTCTTTATTTTCTTACAAACCTATCAAACAACACCTACAAAGTACTTCTAGTTTCATACTTGTTCTAGGTAAAGCGAACGTCAAGCGTGCGTAGAGTTGTATCGATGGTCGATAGAACTTGAGGGAATATTTGTTCTACCTTTAGCTCCTCATTGGGTTGGACACTCTTACTTATCGAAAGAGGCTACAATTGATCCCGTATACTTGTGGGTTATCAAGACTTTTTTCTGGCGCCGTTGCCTGGGAGTTATAGCGTGGGGTGAATATTCTCATGTGTGCTTGTTTTCTTTATACTAAGTAATTTTTATTTGTTGTTATAAGTTGTTCTCTATCTTTAGTTATGGATATGGAACACGAAATACCAAAAAAATTAGGTTTACTTGCTACTCATGGAGATGGGGAACCTCCTAATACCCTCGATGCTCATTATGTGAAAGATATTACGTACTACTTTGATAATCTTGAGAAAACCCCATTCAACTTTATAATGGGAGTAACATTGGATCAACGTGAATACTTTAGGGATTATCTCTTGACTAAAAAAGGGAAACTATTATGGGATCAAATTCATATGTTGCATTGGTATGCTCGGCAACTATGCTTGAGATATGATTATACTTGTTGCTCTAGGATGAATGCTCCACACCTTCCCTTTTCATGCGAATTTAATGATAATGAAACCTTAGCTTCATATGCTAATGGTATATATGATTACTATGATGTGGAACAAATAGAAGAATTCGTTGCTTTTATGGGTGCTTATGAAATTGAATCTTTGTTTAAAGAGTGTGAAAATCTTTATGATGTTGTTTACAGAACTGAAAATTTAGCTATCCTTAAATATTGCTATGATAATTATAAATTCAATTCCTATATTGATGAATTTATTGAGAAAGTCTCCGCTGTCCAAGAAGAGACTAATATTTTGCAGGAGTCTATGGAAGAAGAAATTGATGAAACTGTGAGCTCATTAGATGAAAAAGATGATGAGGAGAGTGAAGAACAAAAGGAGGAAGAGCGGATTAGCTACCCGTGCCCACCTTCTAATGAGAGTAACTCTTCAATTCATACATTGTTTAATGTCCCTTCGTGCTTACCGAAGGATGATTGCTATGATGATTGTTATGATCCCGTTGATTCTTTTGAAATATCCCTTTTTGATGATGCTTTCTATACTTGTGGCCAAGATGCCAATATGAATTATGATTATGGATATGAACTTGCTATAGTTCCTTATGTTAAACATGAAATTGTTGCTATTGCACCCACGCATGATAGTCCTATTATCTTTTTGAATTCTCCCGACTACACTATATCGGAGAAGTTTGTCCTTATTAAGGATTATATTGATGGGTTGTGTTTCACTACTACACATGATGATTTTGATAGATATAATATGCATGTGCTTGCTGCTCCTACTTTCAATTATTATGAGAGAGGAACTACATCTCCGCCTCTCTATGTTTCCAATATGATAAAATTGCAAGAAACTTCTTATGCTATGCATTGGCCTTTACTATGTGTGCGTGATTTGTTCTTTTATGAAATGCCGATGCATAGGAAGAGAGTTATACTTCGTCATTACATGATATATGTTGCTTTGTGCTCATTACTAAACCACAAATCATTGTTAATTAAAATTGGCTTTGATATACCTTGGGATCCGAGTGGATTCATTACTTGAGCACCTTATGCCTAGCTTAATGGCTTTAAAGAAAGCACTGCCAGGGAGACAACCCAGAAGTTTTAGAGATTCATTTATTTCTGTTGAGTGCTTTTATATAGTTTAAAAACAAAAAAATAAAGAGGGGAATCCAAAACTTTTCAAAAAGGAAAGTGAAAGTGAGAGAGACAAGCATTGTTGAAGTGGGGGAACTCCTTGAACTTTGTTCATGCTCACAGAAACTTTGTGAATCTTGATTACAGAAACTTTTCAACAAAAATAATTATCCCATTGTACAATTCCATTGTATTATAAAAATAATGTGCCAAGATTTGCCTTTAGGATGTTTACATTGCTTGTTGGTTTGTGCGGTGCAAAACAGAAACTTTGGCTGTAGTGCGCGATTTTACTTTTTTACTGGAACGTCAAACGGTTTTGAAACTTTTTGCACTCTCTTGCTATACAATTTTTTTATTTTCCTAATTATTTTAGAATTTTTGGAGTAACAGAGGTATGGTGAATGTTC
The DNA here is from genome assembly GCF_003073215.2 of Triticum urartu. Taxonomy (NCBI): domain Eukaryota; kingdom Viridiplantae; phylum Streptophyta; class Magnoliopsida; order Poales; family Poaceae; genus Triticum; species Triticum urartu. The sequence continues at coordinate 447,996,592 of NC_053028.1, forward strand.
ATATTATTATAGACTGTCCTGTTTAAGACAGAATATGTTTTTGATGCATAGTTTGCTTGTTTTGATGAAACTATCGATTTCTATCAGTGGATTAAGCCATGGAAAAGTTATATTACAGTAGCTACAATGCAAAAACAAAATATGAATTGGTTTTCAACAGTACTTAGAGTAGATATTTGCTTTATTATACTAACGGATCTTACCGAACTTTCTGTTAAGTTTTGTGTGATTGAAGTTTTCATGTTTCGGGAGAGATCACGATGGATGAAGGAATAAGGAGTGGAAAGAGCCTAAGATAGGGGATGCCCGAGGCATCCCAAGGAAATATTCAAGGACTCCCAAGCAACCAAGCTTGGGGATGCCCCGGAAGGCATCCCCTCTTTCTTCTAACAATCATTGGTAATTTTACTTGGAGCTATATTTTTATTCGTCACATGATATGCGTAAATCTTGGAGCGTCTTTTGCATTAGTTTTCACTTTTCTTTAATGCACCATGCTGATATGAGATAGTCCTTGGTTGATTTATAGAATGCTCATTGCACTTCACTTATATCTTTTGAGTATGGCTTTATAGAATGCTTCATGTGCTTCACTTATATCTTTTGAAGTTTGGATTGCATGTTTCTCTTCAGATAGAAAACCGCCATTTGTAGAATGCTCTTTTGCTTCACTTATATTTATTAGAGCATGGGCATATCTTTTGTAGAAAGGATTAAATTCTCTTGCTTCACTTATATCTATTTAGAGAGATGACAGGAACTAGTCATTCACATGGTTAGTCATAAAATCCTACATAAAACTTGTAGATCACTGAATATGATATGTTTGATTCCTTGCAATAGTTTTGCGATGTAAAGATGGTGATATTAGAGTCATGCTAGTGGATAGTTGTGGATTGTAGAAATACTTGTGTTGAAGTTTGTGATTCCCGTAGCATGCGCGTATGGTGAACCGTTATGCGATGAAGTCAGAGCATGATTTATTTATTGATTTTCTTCCTTATGAGTGGCGGTCGGGGATGAGCGATGGTCTTTTCTACCAATCTATACCCCTAGGAGCATGCGCATAGTACTTTGTTTCGATGGCTAATAGATTTTTGCAATAAATATGTGAGTTCTTTATGACTAATGTTGAGTCCATGGATTATACGCACTCTAACCCTTCCATCATTGCTAGCCTCTTCGGTACCGTGCATTGCCCTTTATCACCTTGAGAGTCGGTGCAAACTTCGCCGGTGCATCCAAACCCCGTGATATGATACGCTCTATCACACATAAGCCTCCTTATATCTTCCTCAAAACAGCCATCATACCTACCTATTATGGCATTTCCATAGCCATTCCGAGATATATTGCCATGCAACTTCCATCATCATCATATACATGACTTGAGCATTTATCGTCATATTGCTTTGCATAATCGTAAGACAGCAAGCATGATGTTTTCATGGCTTGTCCGTTTTTTGATATCTTTGCTACGCTAGATCATTGCACATCCCGGCACACCGCCGGAGGCATTCATATAGAGTCATATTTTTGTTCTAGTATCGAGTTGTAATATTGAGTTGTAAGTAAATAAAAGTGTGATGATCATCATTATTAGAGCATTGTCCCATGTGATGTTATCAAAATAAAAGAGGCCAAAGAAGCCCAAATTAAAAAGAGGCCAAAGAAGCCCACCAAAAAAAGAGAAAGAAAAAAACAAAAAAATGAGAGAAAAAGAGAGAAGGGGAAATGTTACTATCCTTTTACCACACTTGTGCTTCAGAGTAGCACCATGTTCTTCATGTAACACCCATGATGCGGCTATATCTCCCACGTGTCGGAGCAGGACTTAGAGGCATAACCGCATAGTAGGCATGTCACAAGAGGGGTAATCTTTACACATCCCATGTACTGAATAAGAAAGGGATAAAGAATTGGCTTACAATCGCCACTTCACACAATACATAAATATAACATTACATCATCCAGAATACAATCAAGGTCCGACTACGGAACCAAAATAAAGACAACCCCAAATGCATAGATCCCCGATCGTCCCGACTGGGCTCCACTACTGATCAACTGGAAAACGAAACAACACAACGAACATGATCTTCATCGAGCTCCCACTCGAGCTCAGCTGCGCCATCTGCACTGGTATCAACGGCACCTGCAACTAGTTTAGGAGGTAATCTGTGAGTCACGGGGACTCAGCAATCTCACACCCTCGCGATCAAGACTATTTAAGCTTATGGGTAGGAAAAGGTAGTGAGGTGGAGCTGCAGCAAGCACTAGCATATATGGTGGCTAACTTACGCAAATGACATAGGGAAGAGAAGCAAAGCACGGTCGTGAACTAGAAGTGATCAAGAAGTGATCCTGAAACTACTTACGTTCAAGCATAACACAAGAACCGTGTTCACTTCCCGGACTCCGCCGGAAAGAGACCATCATGGCTACACACGCGGTTGATGCATTTTAATTAAGTTAAGTGTCAAGTTCTCTACAACCGGATATTAACAAATTCCCATTTGCCCATAACCGCGGGCATGGCTTTCGAAAGTTCAAAACCCTGCAGGGGTGTCCCAACTTAGCCCATCACAAGCTCTCACGGTAAACGAAGGATATTCCTTCTCCCAGGAAGACCCAATCAGACTCGAAATCCCTGTTACAAGACATTTTGACAATGGTAAAACAAGACCAGCAAAGCCACCTGCTGTGCCGACAAATCCCGATAGGAGCTGCACATATCTCGTTCTCAGGGCGCACCGGATAAGCTAAGCGTAGAGGAGCCAATGTAACCCAAGTTGCCAAGGGACGGCCCTGCACGGTGCTCTAGTTTGGACCAACACTCAGAGGAGCACTGGCCCGGGGGTTTAAAATAGAGATGACCCTTGAGTCTGCAGAACCCAAGGGAAAAAGGCTTAGTTGGCAAATGGTAAAACCAAGGTTGGGCCTTGCTGGAGGAGTTTTATTCAAAGCGAACTGTCAAGGGGTTCCCATTATAACCCAACCGCGTAAGGAATGCAAAATCAAGGAACATAACATCGGTATGACAGAAACTAGGGCGGCAAGAGTGGAACAAAACACCAGGAATAAGGCCGAGCCTTCCACCCTTTACCAAGTATATAGATGCATTAAAGTAAACAAGATATAATAATAATTATATCCCAAACAATATCCATGTTCCAACATGGAACAAACTTCATCTTCATCTACAACTAGCAATGCTATAAGAGGGGCTGAGCAAAGCGGTAACATAGCCAAACAACGGTTTGCTAGGACAAGGTGGGTTAGAGGCTTGACATGGCAATATGGGAGGCATGATATAGCAAGTGGTAGGTATCGCAGCATAGCAATAGAGCGAGCAACTAGAAAGCGAAGATAGAAGTGATTTCTAGGGTATGGTCATCTTGCCTGAGATCCCCTAAGGAAGAAGAACGAGTCCATGAAGAAGACAAACGGACGTAGTCGAACGAACCCTCAGAACGCGACGTTATCGGAACTAACCCGAAGAAGCAACACCGGAAAGAAGCAAACAACATAGTAAACAACCATCACATAAACATGGCATGATGCACAATCAAGTATGATGCATGTCCGGTTTAATGAAGCATGGCATGGCAAAGTGCACAAGCAATCCTACAAATTAAGTGGAGCTCAATATGAAACTCCGTTGCATATTGACGAAACACCACGTGACTTATTTAGTTCGAACTTGTTTATGTACCCAACAATATTAAATGTTGTTAAACATGGCAAGAGGGTGAAGCATATGAAAAACTACCTATCTAGACAAGTTTAAATGAGGCCGAAACAACAAGCAACAAGTCCGGAAAAATCCTCATGTGCAATTTATGGATTTGGTACTATTCTGCCCTAAACCATATTTTAGAGTTGTTAAACATGCAAAGTGATGCCACCATGTTAAACTAGGCATTTTTCTACCCCATTAACATATAAAGTTTGTTAGGTTTGGAGCTACGGTTATTTAGTTATGAATTAAATCATTTTAGCATGCTATATGGACAAAATTACACAAACAGCATTTTAAACATTTTAAACATAGATGAAAGTTGGATATTATTAAACTAGACAAAATTCTAGACATTTTACATATAAAGTTTGTTTTAATCCGATGCACGGTTAATTAGTTAGGATATGCATGAAGTGCAAGGGTGTTTCTGCAAAACTGGCAGTTCTCAGGATAAATAGCAAATTCGGTCGCGGAAAAAAACAGGCACTCGGGCCAAATCTAGCCGGCCCCAAAAGTGCACAGGAGCGGGGGCTGCTCACCCTGGGCTGAGGCCCACAACGGAGAGGAGAGGGGCGCGCTGGGCCTGGCTGGATCGAACGAGGAGGTGGAGGGGGCGTGGTCAATGCTCCAAGACGAGCATTCGTCGTTCCCAGACACACAAGAGGCGGTCAAGGCAGGGGGCCGCGGGCGCTGAGACTCTGGAACAGGTCATCGGAGCATGGCCGACGGCGGCGTGCACGGGACACGGCGGAGATGAGCGGATCCGGGCGCGTGACGTCATTCTCCGGCGAGGTGGCGGTGAGTGGAAAGCAGAGGAGGGTCAACAGGGTGTCGCTGCTGCAGCCTCCTCCTCACGAACAGAGGCATGAGCAGGACTTGGCGGGATAGCGAAGAAGCTCCAGGCGGCTTGGCTCGAAGACGGACTTGGCACGGGGTCGGGGAGGTCGCGTGGTTGCCGGAGACGCGTTGGGCCAGCTGCGTCGTGGTTGAAGACTCGGGCAGATCGAGCGAGGAGGCAGTCAAAAAAAGTAGGACTTGGCGCCGGGCGAAGCAGAAAGAGGACGGGGCGGTGGAACTTGGCGCGGCCGAGCGGGTGATGACCCACAAGTATAGGGGATCTATCGTAGTCCTTTCGATAAGTAAGAGTGTCGAACCCAACGAGGAGCATAAGGAAATGATAAGCGGTTTTCAGCAAGGTATTCTCTGCAAGTACTGAAATAAGTAGTAACAGATAGTTTTGTGATAAGATAATTTGTAACGAGCAACAAGTAACAAAAGTAAATAAAGTGCAGCTAGGTGGCCCAATCCTCTTTGCAGCAAAGGAAAAGCATGGACAAACTCTTATATAAGGAAAAGCGCTCCCGAGGACACATGGGAATATCGTTAAGCTAGTTTTCATCACGTTCATATGATTCGTGTTCGGTACTTTGATAATTTGGCATGTGGGTGGACCGGTGCTTCAGTTCTATTCTTACTTGAACAAGCATCCCACTAATGATTAAACTCTATTGCAAGCATCCGCAACTACAACAAAAGTATCAAGGTAAACCTAACCATAGCATGAAACATATGGATCCAAATCAGCCCCTTATGAAGCAACGCATAAACTAGAGTTTAAGCTTCTGTCACTCTAGCAACCCATCATCTACTTATTACTTCCCAATGCCTTCCTCTAGGCCCAAATAATGGTGAAGTGTTATGTAGTCGACGTTCACATAACACCACTAGAGTCTAGACAACATACATCTCATCAAAATATCGAACGAATACCAAATTCACATGACTACTAATAGCAAGACTTCTCCCTTGTCCTCATGAACAAACGTAACTACTCACAAAGAATATTCATGTTCATAATCAGAGGGGTAATAATATGCATAAAGGATCTGAACATATGATCTTCCACCAATTAAACCAACTAGCATCAACTACAAGGAGTAATTAACACTACTAGCAACCTACTAGCACCAATCTCGGACTTGGAGACAAGAATTGGATACAAGAGATTAACTAGGGTTTTGAGATGAGATGGTGCTGATGAAGATGTTGATGTAGATTGCCCTCTCCCGATGAGAGGAGCGTTGGTGATGACGATGGCGATGATTTCCCCCTCCGGGGGGAAGTTTCCCCGGCAGAACAGCTCTGCCGGAGCCCTAGATTGGTTCCGCCAAGGTTCCGCCTCGTGGCGGCGGAGTTTCGTCCCGAAAGGTTGCTTCTTTTTTTTTTTCTTGACGAAAGACTTCATATAGCAAAAGATGGTCATCGGAGAGCCACCAGGGGGCCCACGAGGTAGGGAGCACGCCCTAGGGGGGCGCCCCCCACCCTCGTGGACAGGGTGTGGGCCCCCTGGTCTTCATCTTTGGCGATGATTTTTCATTATTTATTATAAGGTATTCCGTGGAGTTTCAGGACTTTTGGAGTTGTGCAGAATAGGTCTCTAATATTTGCTCCTTTTCCAGCCCAGAATTCCAGCTGCCGGCATTCTCCCTCCTTATGTAAACCTTGTAAAATAAGAGAGAATAGCCATAAGTATTGTGACATAATGTGAAATAGCAACCCATAATGCAATAAATATCGATATAAAAGCATGATGCAAAATGGACGTATCAACTCCCCCAAGCTTAGACCTCGCTTGTCCTCAAGCGAAAGCCGATAACAATAAATATGTCCCCATGTTTAGAGGTAGAGGCGTCGATAAATATAAAATACGGACATGAAGGCATCATGATTATTCTCATAACAGCAACATATATAGATATTGTCATACGATTACTTATGTTCAAGTGATGATCTATTCACAATGCAAAAGTATGAATCAGAAACCTTATTGAGAACCAACAAACTATAACCTCAGTCATTGAAGCAATTGCAATTTATCATAACTTCAGAAAGAGTCTATGTCAGAGCTAAAAAGCAAGTCCACATACTCAACTATCATCTAGTCCTTCATAGTTGCTAACACTCACGCAATACTTGTGGTTACGGAGTTTTAATCGGACACAGAGAAACATAGGGGCTTATAGTTTCACCCCACAACCTTTTACCTCGAGGGTAATGTCAACAATAATAACTCATGCCCCCCTACATCCAATTAGATATATATATATATATCAGGTTCTTTCCAACATGCTGGGCTTTTATGGTTGGATGCACAAAATGAAAAAGGGAGAGGTGAAGATCACCATGACACTTGCATAAGGTAGAAGATAATAATAAAATATAGGCCCTTCGTAGAGGGAAGCAGAGGTTGCCATGCACTTTTATGGTTGGATGCACAAAATCTTAATGCGAAAGAGCGTCACTTTATATTGCCCCTTGTGATATGAACCTTTATTATGCAGTCCGTCGCTTTTATTACTTCCACATCACAAGATCGTATAAAGCTTATTTCTCCCACACTAATCATACATATTTAGAGCAATTTTTTTTGCTTTGCACCGATGGCAACTTACTTGAAGGATCTTATTCAATCCATAGGTAGATATGGTGGACTCTCATGGAAAAATTGGTTTAAGGGTATTTGGAAGCACAAGTAGTATCTCTACTTGGTGCTGAGAATTTGGCTAGCATGAGGGGGAAAGGCAAGCTCAACATGTTGGATGATCCATGACAACATACTTTATCTCAGATATAAGAAAACATAACCCATTACGTTGTCTTCCTTGTCCAACATCAACTCTTTAGCATGTCATATTTTGATGAGTGCTCCCAATCATAAAAGATGTCAATAATAGTATATTTATATGTGAAACCTCTCTTTCCTTATTACTTCCTATTAATTGCAACGATGACCAAAGCTATGTCTGCCAACTCCCAACAACTTTTAATCATCACACTCTTTCTATGTGACGCCATTACTATCAATAAGATCAATATGAACTTTTGTTTCTTCTTATTCTTTTTCTCTTTTCTTTTGTTCACCCAAGATCATAGCAAGAAACTCAAGCCCTTGACTCAACACTAATCTTTATTATATAGCTCACGGACTCGATTACATAGAAAGATCATAAGGCAAAACTCAAAACTAGATCATGCCATAAACTTTATTCTACTAGATCAAAATACTACTAATAGGATCAAACTAAGGAAGACAGTAAAGATAAGAGTTGTGATTGTGATACGATACTGGGGCACCTCCCCCAAGCTTGGCGGTTGCCAAGGGGAGTGCCCATACCCATGTTATTATATCTCCTTGGTTGGTGAAGAAGGTGGAGGTGTTGTTGATGATGCGGGCTTGTCATCCATCGTCCAAGGCATAGGTTCACCATCATAGAAGGATGATCGAGTCTCCGGAATCCTCGAATCTGCAGCCAAACTCATTCTTTTGAATCTATATTCATACTCACAGTTTTGGTTTTGCAGGTCATAGATTTGAGCTTGGAGGTGCTCGATCTTCTCATGTAGCTTGAAGATGGCCTCCTCGGTGTTCTTGGCATTCGGCTTGTAGATGTTAGTGAACTCCGCGAGCATCGTGTGGCTAGCGTTGATTCCACGCTCCACCATCCCCTGGCACTTGAAAATTTGTTGCTCCATTGCTTCGAGCCTCATCTCCACGCTTCCGGTTCCCTTTGTCCCTCAGCGTCGCAGATGTGCAGCAACCCATCACGCATCTCAATGGTTTGAGGGTGTCACAGCACCTCCGCGAGGTAAGGGTTGATGACTTTCTCGAAGAACTTGTCCTTGGAAGCACTTGGGGACGTCATGATAATCTAGATCTATTAGAAAAACAGCTCGAAACAAGAACAAAGAATATTTGCATGATACGGGAGTCAAAACCTTCGGGAGAATATATAGTGATTTTTTACCGACCAAAATATGTATCGTGCAAGAAAACGGAGTCCGGAAGGCACACGAGGAGCTCACGAGGTAGGGGGCGCGCCCTCCACCCTCATGGGGCCCTCGTGTCCTTCCCGGACTGCTACTTAATTTTCTATTTTTCTAAATATTCCAAAATAGAGAAATATTGCCTTAAAAATTGTTTTGGAGTCGGTTTACTTACCGTACCACATACCTATTCCTTTTCGGAGTCTGAAACATTCTGGAAAGTGTACCTTATGTATTCCTCCGGGGTTACGGTTTCAATAATATTGGTTTCAATATTTATGGGATTAGCTGAGATATAATGTTTAATTCTCTGACCGTTTACCACCTTCGGATTTGTGCCTTCGAAGTTGTTGATTTTTATGGCACCGGAACGATAGACCTCCTCGATAACATAGGGGCCTTCCCATTTAGAGAGCAGTTTTCCTGCAAAAAATCTTAAACGAGAGTTGTATAGCAATACATAATCACCTACATTAAACTCACGCTTTTGTATCCTTTTGTCATGCCATCTTTTAACCTTTTCTTTAAACAACTTGGCATTTTCATAAGCTTGGGTTCTCCATTCATCAAGTGAGCTAATATCAAATAACCTCTTTTCACCGGCAAGTTTGAAATCATAGTTGAGCTCTTTAATAGCCCAATATGCCTTATGTTCTAGTTCGAGAGGTAAGTGACATGCTTTTCCATATACCATTTTATACGGAGACATACCCATAGGATTTTTATATGCAGTTCTATAGGCCCATAATGCATCATCAAGTTTCTTGGACCAATTCTTTCTAGACCTATTGACAGTCTTTTGCAAAATTAATTTGTGTTCCCTATTACTCAATTCTACTTGACCACTAGACTGTGGGTGATATGGAGATGCAATTCTATGATTGACGTCATATTTAGCAAGCATTTTACGGAAAGCACCATGAACAAAATGCGAACCACCATTAGTCATTAAATATCTAGGGACTCCAAACCTCAGAAAAATAACTTCTTTAAGCATCTTAATAGAGGTGTTATGATCAGCACTACTAGTTGGAATAGCTTCTACCCACTTAGTAATGTAATAAATAGCAACTAAAATATGTGTATATCCATTAGAGGCAGGAAAAGGTCCCATATAATCAAAGCCCCAAACATCAAACGGTTCAATAACAAGTGAATAATTCATAGGCATTTCTTGACGTCTACTAATATTACCAATTATTTGACATTCATCACAAGATAGGACAAACTTACGGGCATCCTTGAAGAGAGTAGGCCAATAAAAACCGGATTGCAATACCTTATGTGCAGTTCTATCTCCCGCGTGGAGTCCTCCATAAGTTTCGAAGTGGCACTTGCGTAGGATCTGTTCATGTTCATGCTTAGGTACACAACGTCTAATAACACCATCTACTCCTTCTTTATAAAGATGTGGGTCATCCCAAAAGTAATGTCTCAAATCATAGAAGAACTTTTTCTTTTGTTGGTATGTGAAGCTAGGTGGTATAAATTTAGCAACTATGTAATTAGCATAATCAGCATACCAAGGGGTACTATGAGAAGTACTTATGACATTTAATTGTTCATCAGGAAAGCTATCATCAATAGGTAGTGGGTCATCAAGAACATTCTCTAACCTAGATAAGTTGTCTGCAATGGGGTTCTCAGCTGCTTTTCTATCAACAATATGCAAATCAAATTCTTGTAGCTAGAGAACCCATCTAATAAGTCTAGGTATAGCATCTTTCTTCTCCATAAGATATTTAATAGCAGCATGATCAGTGTGGATAGTTACTTTAGAATCAACAATATAAGGTCTGAACTTATCACAAGCAAATACAACTGCTAAAAGTTCTTTTTCAGTAGTAGCATAATTTCTTTGAGCATTGTCTAGGGTCTTACTAGCATAATGGATAACATTTAATTTCTTATCAACTCTTTGCCCTAAAACAGCACCTATAGCATAATCCCTAGCATCACACATAATTTCAAAGGGTAAATTCCAATCAGGTGGCTGAACAATAGGTGCACAGACTAATGCTTTCTTAAGTATTTCAAATGCTTCTACACAATCATCATCAAAGACAAATGGTATATATTTTTGTAATAAATTAGTCAGAGGCTGAGAAATTTTTGAGAAGTCCTTAATGAACCTCCTATAAAATCCGGCCTGACCAAGGAAACTTCTTATACCTTTGATGTCCTTGGGACATGGCATCCTTTCAATAGCATCAACCTTGGCTTTATCAACTTCAATACCTCTTTCAAAAACTTTATGCCCTAAGACAATACCCTCATTAACCATATAGTGGCACATTTCCCAATTCAAGATAAGATTAGTTTCTTCACATCTCTGCAAAACTCGATCAAGATTGCTCAAGCAATCATCAAAAGAAGATCCATAGATGGAAAAGTCGTCCATGAAAACCTCCCAAATCTTTTCACAAAAGTCAGAGAATATAGCCATCACGCATCTTTGAAAGGTAGCAGGTGCATTACATGAACCAAAAGGCATACGTCTATAAGCAAAAGTACCAAAAGGGCATGTAAAAGTAGTCTTTGATTGATATTTAGCCGACACATGTATTTGAGAGAAACCAGAATAACCATCTAGAAAGCAGTAATGTGTATGTTTTCATAATCTTTCTAGCATTTGATCGATAGAAGGTAAGGGGTAATGATCTTTCTTAGTAGCCTTATGTAATTTGCGGAAATCAATTACCATCCTATAACCTGTAATAATTCTTTGTGGAATCAATTCATCTTTATCATTAGGAACAATAGTAATACCTCCCTTCTTAGGGACACAATGAACAGGACTTACCCATTGACTATCAGCAACGGGATAAATTATACCTGCCTCCAAAAGCTTTAGTATTTCTTTTCTTACCACTTCTTTCATTTTAGGATTTAGACGTCGTTGAGGATCACGAAGTGGTTTGGCATCTGCTTCCAAATTTATTTTATGTTGACATAAAGTGGGACTAATGCCCTTAAGATCATCAAGAGTATATCCAATAGCAGCACGGTGCTTCTTCAGAGTTTTCAATAATCTTTCTTCTTCATGCTCTGAAAGGTTAGCACTAATAATAACAGGATATATCTTCTTTTCATCAAGATAAGCATATTTAAGATTATCAGGCAACGGTTTAATCTCAAACACGGGATCACCCTTAGGTGGAGGGGGATCCCCTAGGATTTCAACAGGCAAATTGTGTTTCAGAATAGGTTCATGTTTAAAGAATACTTCATCTATTTCCCTTCTTTCATTCATAAACATATCATTCTCATGGTCTAGCAAATATTGTTCTAAAGGATCACTAGGAGGTACGGCAATAGAAGCAAGTCCAATAATTTCATCCTTATTAGGCAATTCTTCTTCACGGTGTTGTTTACTAAATTTAGAGAAATTAAATTCATGAGTCATATCATCCAAGCCAATAGTAACAACATTCCTTGTGCAATCTATGGTAGCATTAACAGTATTTAAGAAGGGTCTACCAAATATAATGGGACAAAAGCTATCTTGTGGGGAACCAAGAACAAGAAAATCAGCAGGATATTTAGTTTTCCCACACAAGACTTCAACATCTCTAACAATTCCCATTGGTGAAATAGTATCTCTATTAGCAAGTTTAATAGTGACATCAATTTCTTCTAACTCAACAGGTGCAATGTCATGCATAATTTCATTGTATAAGTCAATAGATATTGCACTAGCACTAGCACACATATCACATAAGCCATGATAACAATGTTCTCCTATTTTAACAGAAATAACAGGCACGCCTACCACAGGTCTATTTTTATCTTTAGTACAAGGTTTAGCAATTCTAGCAGTTTCACCGCAGAACTGAATAACATGCCCATCAATATTATCAGACAAAAGATCTTTAACAATAGCAATATTAGGTTCTACTTTAACTTGCTCAGGAGGTGTATATGTTTTAATATTGCTTTTACGAACCACAGTTGAAGCTTTAGCATGATCCTTTATCCTAACAGGGAAAGGTGGTTTCTCAACATAACAAGTAGGAACAATAGGATCATTATAAGTGACAGTCTTTTCTTCAACTTTAATAGGTGCAGCTACTTTTACTTCTATGGGAGGATGATATTTAAACCACTTCTCCTTAGGGAGATCAACATAAGTAGCAAAAAATTCACAGAAAGAAGCTACTATCTCATAATCAAGTCCATATTTAGTGCTAAACTTACAGAAAATATCGGTATCCATAAAAGATTTAACACAATCAAACTTAGGTGTCATACCGGACTCCTTACCTTTGTCGAGATCCCAATCTTTAGAGTTGCGTTTAATTCTATCCAATAAATCCCATCTAAATCCAATAGTCTTCATCATAAAAGAGCCAGCACAAGAAGTATCGAGCATGGTGCAATTATTTTCAGAAAGCCGAGCATAAAAATTTTGAAGGATTGTTTCTCTTGGGAGCTCATGCTTGGGGCATGAATATAACATTGATTTAAGCCTCCCCCAAGCTTGAGCGATTCTTTCTCCTTCGCGAGGCCAAAAATTATATATATAATTGTGGTCACGATGAACAAGATGCATAGGGTAATAATTTTGATGAAATTCCATTTTCAATCTTCTATAGTTCCATGATCTCGTATCATCACATAGCCTATACCATGTCAATGCGTCTCCCTTCAAAGATAAAGGGAAGACCTTCTTCTTAGCAACATCATCGGGTATACCTGCAAGCTTAAATAATCCACAAACTTCATCCACATATATTAGGTGTTCATCAGGATGCTTTGTTCCATCTCCTGTAAAAGGATTAGCTAGCAGTTTTTCTATCATACCTGAAGGATACTCATAAGGAATTTCATTTTCAATAGGTTCAGTAGGTTGAGGAGCAACTCTTTGCTCTACTGGTCGGGGTGAAGATACCCTGAACAAGCCCCTCAGAGGATTACTTTCCATAGTAACAAGTGACAGTAAATTTCAACACACTATATAAATTTTTCCTTACCAAATTCCACCTACCAAAGGCGCTTCACTCCCCGGCAACGGCGCCAGAAAAGAGTCTTGATGACCCACAAGTATAGGGGGTCTATCGTAGTCCTTTCGATAAGTAAGAGTGTCGAACCCAATGAGGAGCAGAAGGAAATGATAAGCGGTTTTCAGCAAGGTATTCTCTGCAAGTACTGAAATAAGTAGTAACAGATAGTTTTGTGATAAGATAATTTGTAACGAGCAACAAGTAACAAAAGTAAATAAAGTGCAGCAAGGTGGCCCAATCCTTTTTGTAGAAAAGGACAAGCCTGGACAAACTCTTATATAAGGAAAAGCGCTCCCGAGGACACATGGGAATATTGTCAAGCTAGTTTTGATCACGTTCATATGATTCATGTTCGGTACTTTGATAATTTGGCATGTGGGTGGACCGGTGCTTCGGTGTTGTTCTTACTTGAACAAGCATCCCACTTATGATTAACCTCTATTGCAAGCATCCGCAACTACAACAAAAGTATTAAGGTAAACCTAACCATAGCATAAAACATATGGATCCAAATCTGCCCCTTATGAAGCAACACATAAACTAGGGTTTAAGCTTCTGTCACTCTAGCAACCCATCATCTACTTATTACTTCCCATTGCCTTCCTCTAGGCCCAAATAATGGTGAAGTGTTATGTAGTCGACGTTCACATAACACCACTAGAGGCTAGACAACATACATCTCATCAAAATATCGAACGAATACCAAATTCACATGACTACTAATAGCAAGACTTCTCCCTTGTCCTCAGGAACAAACGTAACTACTCACAAAGCATATTCATGTTCATAATTAGAGGGGTAATAATATGCATAAAGGATTTGAACATATGATCTTCCACCAATTAAACCAACTAGCATCAACTACAAGGAGTAATTAACACTACTAGCAACCTACTAGCACCAATCCCAGACTTGGAGACAATAATTGGATACAAGAGATTCACTAGGGTTTTGAGATGAGATGGTGCTGATGAAGATGTTGATGGAGATTGCCCTCTCCCGATGAGAGGAGCGTTGGTGATGACGATGGCGATGATTTCCCCCTCCGGGAGGGAAGTTTCCCCGGCAGAACAGCTCTGCCGGAGCCCTAGATTGGTTCTGCCAAGGTTCTGCCTCGTGGCGGCGGAGTTTCGTCCCTAAAGGTTGCTTCTTATTTCTTTCTCGATGAAAGACTTCATATAGCAGAAGATGGTCATCGGAGAGCCACCAGGGGGCCCACGAGGTAGGGAGGCGCGCCCTAGGGGGTCGCCCCCCACCCTCGTGGATAGGGTGTGGGCCCCCTGGTCTTCATCTCTGGCGAGGATTTTTCATTATTTATTATAAGGTATTCCGTGGAGTTCCAGGACTTTTGGAGTTGTGCAGAATAGGTCTCTAATATTTGCTCCTTTTCCAGCCCAGAATTCCAGCTGCCGGCATTCTCCCTCCTTATGTAAACCTTGTAAAATAAGAGAGAATAGCCATAAGTATTGTGACATAATGTGAAATAACAGCCCATAATGCAATAAATATCGATATAAAAGCATGATGCAAAATGGACGTATCAGTGGGCGATGGCGAGCTCTAGCGTCAGGACGTCCTTGGCGGTGGACGGCGAGGTTCGGCTCGAGACGATGCTGACGGGAAGCTGCGGGGAACTCCATGGAAGGCGTCCGCATGACAGATCAAGGCGGCGGCGGGCACTGTTCGCACAGAACAGAGAGAGAGAGAGAGAGAGAGGGGGGGAGTCGGCTGAGACAGAGAAAGCTTCAGCGAAGAGAACGGGGAAGGGAGCAGGGGATGGCCTGGTGGTGCCTGCTCCGGCGAGCCCTGTGCAGAGGCGTCGGGGCTAGCTGCTCTGGTTGGGTCGCTGGTGGCAGGGTAGATCGAGTAGAAGGGGATCTGAGAGGATCCCGAGGTGGGGGGTTTGAGTGTGGCGGCGGCGAGGAGGAATGATGGGACATATCTCCTTGATTTTAGTGTTGCCTCAATATTTATATAGCAGGTGGATTTGGGGTGCATCTGGGCCCTTCAATTCAAATCAGACGATCGAGAAACTTAGGCTAGGGAGTCCAAATAAGAAAATGGTGATGTTTTGTAGATGTTTGGGGATGATCCAGACACAACGGTGACGACTGCCCGGGTCGGTTCCGGGACAGCTTTTGGATGTGCACGCGAGGAGGGCCGTGGGCTGACGAGAGAGGTTAGGTTGGGCCTGGCGTTAGGTAGTGGACTGTGTAGACGGTCTCAAGCTGCGAGAAGAGAAGAGAAGAGAGGCCCTGCGACTGTTTCCGGATACCGGAAACGTCTGACGTATGACCGGCTATACTGTCGCTATAGTTATCCGTTGGGGCATCAAACGGACTCCAAATGCAATGAAACTTGACAGGCGGTCTATCTACACTATAATAAGACCACACGCCAACTTTCATCCCATTCCGAGAACATTTTCCGGTCACCTATAAAATAATATTTCAGACATGCCGCGGGTGCGTGCAAGTGTGTCTGGGCTCAGAACGGACAACGGAAAGAACTGGTAGACCGGGACGGATGCAAGTTTCAAAAACATGATGATGCAATGCACATGATGCAATGACAAGATGCACATGCAAGTGAATGACATGGCAACGACGGGAAATAACTGGGAGACACCTGGCACATCGGTCTCGGGGCGTCACATTCATATAGAGAGTTTCTTAAGTTATCACTTTCATATACTAGTGGGAATTTTCATTATAGAACTTGGCTCATATATTCCGATGATGGGCTTCCTCAAATGCCGGAGGTCTTCATGATCAAGCAAGTTGGATGCACACCCACTTAGTTTCCAGTTTTAGCTTTCATACACTTATAGCTCTTAGTGCATCCATTGCATGGCAATCCCTACTCCTCACATTGACATCAATTGATGGGCATCTCCATAGCCCGTTGATTAGCCGCATCGATGTAAGACTTTCTCCTTTTTGTCTTCTCCACACAACCTCCACCATCATATTTTATTCCACCCATAGTGCTATGTCCATGGCTCACGCTCATGTATTGCGTGAAAGTTGAAAAGGTTTGAGAACGTCAAAAGTATGAAACAATTGCTTGGCTTATCATCGGGGTTGTGCATGATTTGATTATTTTGTGTGATGAAAATAGAGCATAGCCAGACTATATGATTTTGTAGGGATAAGCTTTCTTTGGCCATGTTATTTTGAAAATACATGATTGCTTTATTAGTGTGCTTGAGTATTATTTTCTTAATGTCAAATGATAGACTATTGCTTTGAATCACTTGTGTTTTAATATTCATGCCATGATTAGATAACATGATCAAGATTATGCTAGGTAGCATTCCACATCAAAAATTATCCTTTTTATCATTTACCTACTCGAGGACGAGTAGGAATTAAGCTTGCGGATGCTGATACGTCTTCGTCGTATCTATAATTTTTGATTGTTCCATGCCAATATTATACAACTTTCATATACTTTTGGCAACTTTTTATACTATTTTTGGGACTAACATATTGATCCAGTGCCCAGTGCCAGTACCTGTTTGTTGCATGTTTTTTGTTTCGCAGAAAATCCATATCAAACGGAGTCCAAACGGGATAAAAACTGACGGAGAATTTTTTGGAATATATGTGAATTTTGGGAAGTGAAATCAACGCGAGACGATGCTCGAGGGGCCCATGAGGCAGGGGGCGCGCCCCTGACCCTCGTGGACACCCCGTAAGGCGATTGGTGCCCTTCTTTCGCCGCAAGAAAGCTAATATCCGGATAAAATCGTGTCCAAAATTCAGCCCAATCGTAGTTACGGATCTCTGGGAATATAAGAAACGGTGAAAGGGAAGAATCTAGAGGGCAGAAACAGAGAGAGACAGAGAGACGGATCCAATCTCGGAGGGGCTCTCGCCCCTCCGATGCCATGGAGGCCATGGATGTAACACCCCGGATGTAACTTGCCATATTTGTAACTCCAACTCTTTCCTTTTTCAGCTTTAAGTTATGAGATTTCCCTTCGTGGTTGGGGTTTTGTCTTTGTTTTGCATTTTGTTCATGTCATGCATTTCCTATCATGTCATCATGTGCATCTCATTTGCATACGTGTCCATCTCTTGCATCCGAGCATTTTCCCCGTTGTCCGTTTTGCAATCCGACACTCCTACGTGCACCGGTGTACCCCTTTTGTCTCTTTTCGTGAGCGGGTATTAAACATTCTCCGAATGGACCGAGATTTGCCAAGTGGCCTTGGTACACCACCAGTAGACCGCCTGTCAAATTTCGTGCAATTTGGAGTCCGTTTGATACTCCAACGGTTAACCGGGTAACCGGGAAAGCCTCTTGTGTGTTGCAGCCCAACACCCCTCCAAAACGGCCCAATAACCCATCCAAACCACTCCCATGTCTTCCATCGTCGGATCACGATCGTGTGGGCGAAAACTACACTCCATTTGGACACTCCCACCTCTTTCTAGTTATAAATAGGTGCTCCTCCCCCGAAATTCGGCTCCAAACCCTAGCTATCACCCTCTCCCTCCGCGTCGGACATGTCCGCACCGGCCGGACGCATCCGCCGCCGCGCCCCGTCCAACCTGCCGCCGCCACGTGGCATCTCCGCCACCTCCCGCCGCCGCGGCCCGGCGAGCCCGGATCAGGCCCGCCTAGCCCATCGTCGCCGCCCGCGCACCCGTGCCTTCCCGCGCTGCTGCCCTTCGCTCCCCCTCACAGCGCCTCCCCACCGCCATTTTCCACCTCGCCGGCCTCCGCCTCTGCCGCGATCGCGCCGCCGCAGCACGCCGGCCGCCGCCACCCGTGCCTCCTCCGCTGGACGCCGGCGAGCTCCGGCCTAGATCCGGCGCCCCGGCCTCCTCCTTCCTCCTCTCCGGCCGCATCTCCGCCACCGGACCTCCAACTCCGGCCAGCTCCTTCCGGTGAACCTCGGTTCATGTGCAGAGAAGACGAACCCTAGATCTATCTTCTGAGAGGTCGTTTTCTTCTAAGTCCTTAATATTTCCATGCTCTATTCAACGCATCATAACTCCATGACCGTAGCTCTGTTTCACGCATATGAGATATCAAAATGTTCATTGGGAGATGCTCTTCATTTCATTCCATTGTGGCATGCTTGTTTGAGTTCATCTTGATGCCCTAATCATTGATGCAAGAGGGCTATAAAATGTTTCCTGTTGTTACTTATCATATTATGATGATTTGTCATTTTTGTCACATTTGATGTGTGCTTCATATGGGCATGAGCTCTACATGTGTTTTGAACTATGCCATGCCATCTTTACAGAGGTTATTTCCATGCATTTTTGTGATCAATGTGGTGACTAGCACAAGCATGCAAACTAGGCCTCGTGATATTGCTGTTTTCAGGGACTTAGGATTTTGCTAAGTCCTTGTTCTGCTGTTATTTTGATGCCATGTAAACATGATGCTAAAGTGAGATCCATGCTTGTTTTGAGTTGCTTCAATAAGGATGTTTTGAACATATGGTTATGCTCTATCTATCCATGCCCCTGTTTGAAATTATGGAGTGCCCTAGCATGTCTTAATCTTGCTCTACTTTTGCTATAAAATGTTCCTGGCAGATTGTTTACATGTTAGTCAATTTTGCCATGGTTGTTGTTAGTGATCCAAGCATGCTATGAACTTGCTCTTGCCATGTTTAGCTTCATGAACATGTCATCTTGCTGTTGCCATGCTTGTTTTCTCATGCAAGGCTTTGTGATGAGTGGTTTGAGCTCGCAAATATGCCTTCATAATTCTGTTTATGCCATGCTCAGTTTTCTGCTAAGTCTGAAACTGTTAATAAAACTTGCTATGTTTACATGGGTGCCATCATATCTTCTGTGCCTTTTTGGCTCATGTTCAGTAAGGGACTTTTGTTCTATGTATTTATTATATTCGTACCATGCCTTTGTTTTCTATGATCTGTTCCTGTAGCATGTTGCTTGCTTGCTCTAAACATGGCTTCCTGATGTTATTTCTGGCGTGTTAGTATTTTCACAAAGTCTGTGAAGCTGATATCTTTTGCACTTTTGCCATGCTTGTTTGACCCTGTTCTAGTGTGATTTAGCCGTAGCTCAGTGTTCATGTTTTGTCAAGCATCTTGAGTACATCACTTCCATATGCCTTGTTAATATGTTGGGCTGCAGTAGCTTGTTTCTTGTTGCATTCTAGATGGCATCATGCTGTTAATCGCAGAATTGTGCCATTCTTGTTTTGCTTGCCATTGGCAAACCGTGCATCCGTTTCCGGCGATCTTTATATCATTTTCGACTGAAATCATCTCATCTTTCCAGCGGCACACTTGGTTTGCCAAGTTGATGCCTTGTTCATTCTTCCCCTTCCAAAGCATGCATATCATGTCTTGCATATCCTGACATGTTTTTCATCATGTTGCTTGTGCATTGCGCCGTGATTGATTGTTGATCCTTTGCTTGTGTTCTTGCTTTGGGTAGAGCTAGGAGACGAGTACGTGATCTAGGAACCTATTGAGTACACTAACGAGGATCAAGCTTTCGTCAACTCTGAGAACTTTGCAGGCAAGATGACCATACCCTCGAAATCACTTCTACCTTTGCTTGCTATTTGTTCGCTCTATTTCTGTGCCGCAATACCTACCACTTGCTTTATCATGCCTCCCATATTGCCATGTCAAGCCTCTAACCCGCCTTGTCCTAGCAAACCGTTGTTTGGCTATGTTACCGTTTTGCTCAGCCCCTCTTGTAGCGTTGCTAGTTGCAGGTGAAGATGAAGTTTGTTCCATGTTGGAACATGGATATCGTTTGGGATATCATTATTATTATATCTTGTTTACTTTAATGCATCTATATACTTGGTAAAGGGTGGAAGGCTCGGCCTTATGCCTAGTGTTTTGTTCCACTCTTGCCGCCCTAGTTTCCGTCATACCGGTGTTATGTTCCTTGATTTTGTGTTCCTTACGCGGTTGGGTGTTATGGGAACCGCTTGATAGTTCGCTTTAAATAAAACTCCTCTAGCAAAGCCCAACCTTGGTTTTACCATTTGCCTACCTACCACCATATACCTTCACTTGGGTTCTGCAGACTCAAGGGTCATCTTTATTTTAACCCCCCCCCCCTGGCCAGTGCTCCTCTGAGTGTTGGTCCGAACCGAGCTGCCTGCGGGGCCATCTCAGGGAAACTTGAGGGTTGGTTTTACTCGTAGCTAGTCTCATCCAGTGTTGCCATGAGAACAAGATACGTGCGACTCCTATCGGGATTTGTCGGCACATCAGGTGGCTTTGCTGGTCTTGTTTTACCATTGTCGAAATGTCTTGTAACCGGGATTCCGAGACTGATCGGGTCTTCCCGCAAGAAGGAATATGCTTCGTTGACCGTGAGAGCTTGTGATGGGCTAAGTTGGGACACCCCTGCAGGGTTTTGAACTTTCGAAAGTCGTGCCCGCGGTTATGGGCAGATAGGAATTTGCTAATATCCAGTTGTAGAGAACTTGACACTTAACTTAATTAAAATGAATCAACTGTGTGTGTAGCCGTGATGGTCTCTTTTCAGCGGAGTCCGGGAAGAGAACACGGTTTCGTGTTATGCTTGAGCGTAAGTAGCTTCAGGATCACTTCTTGATCACTATTAGCTTCTCGACCATGCATTGCTTCTCTTCTCACTCTCTTTTGCGTAAGTTAGCCACCATATATGCTTAGTGCTTTGCTGCAGCTCCACCTCACTACCCTTTCCTACCCTTAAGCTTAAATAGTCTTGATCTCGTGGGTGTGAGATTGCTGAGTCCCTGTGACTCACAGATACTTCCAAATAGATGCAGGTGCCGATGATGCCAGTGCAGGGGTCGCTACCGAACTCAAGTGGGAGTTCGACGAGGATTCGGGCCGTTACTATGTTCCTTTTCTGGATGATCAGTAGAGGAGCCCAGTTGGGACGATCGGGGATCTAGCATTTGGGGTTGTATTTCTTTATTTTGGTTCCATAGTCGGACCTTGATTGTATTCAGGATGATGTATGACTATTTATGTATTGTGTGAAGTGGCGATTGTAAGCCGACTCTTTATCCCTTTCTTATTCAGTACATGGGATGTGTAAAGATTACCCCTCTTGCGACATGCCTACCATGCGGCTATGCCTCTAAGTCGTGCCCCGACATGTGGGAGCTATAGCCGCATTGTGGGTGTTACAATGGACCAGAGGGGAAACCCTTCTCCCAACTAGGGAGAAGGTCAAGGAAGAAGAAGAAGAAGGGGGGCTCTCTCCCCCTCTCTTCCGGTGGTGCCGGAACACCGCCGGGCCATCATCATCACCGCAATCTACACCAACAACTTCACTGCCATCATCACCAACTCTTCCCCCCTCTATGCAGCGGTGTAACCCCTCTTTTACCCATTGTAATCTCTACTTAAACATGGTGCTCAACGCTATATATTGTTTCCCAATGATGTATGGCCATCCTATGATGTTTGAGTAGATCTGTTTTGTCCTATGGGTTAATTGATGATCGTGATTGGTTTGAGTTGCATGTTTTATTATTGGTGTTGTCCTATGATGCTCTCTGTGTCGTGCAAGCGTGAGGGATCCCCGCTGTAGGGTTTACAATATGTTCATGATTTTCTTATGGTGGGTGGCGTGAGTGACAGAAGCACAGACCCGAGTAAGTAGGTTGTTTGCGTATGGGAGTAAGGAGGACTTGATGCCTTATAATGCTATGGTTCGGTTTTACCTTAATGATCTTTAGTAGTTGCGGATGCTTTCTAGAGTTCCAATAATAAGTGCATATGATCCAAGAAGAGAAAGTATGTTAGCTTACGCCTCTCCCTCAAATAAAATTGCAATAGTGATTACCGGTCTAGTTATCGATTGCCTACGGACAAATAACTTTCTTGTGACAAAAAGCTCTCTACTAAACCTAACTTAGTTGTTTCTTTATCTAAACAGCCCCTACTTTTTATTTACGTGCTCTTTATTTTCTTGCAAACCTATCCAACAACACCTACAAAGTACTTCTAGTTTCATACTTGTTCTAGGTAAAGCGAACGTCAAGCGTGCGTAGAGTTGTATCGGTGGTCGGTAGAACTTGAGGGAATATTTGTTCTACCTTTAGCTCCTCGTTGGGTTCGACACTCTTACTTATCGAAAGAGGCTAAAATTGATCCCCTATACTTGTGGGTTATCAATCATCAAAGATTTCAAAAGTAGTATTTACTTCTGGTCTCTTGCCTCCCTTCTGAGGTCTCTTGCCATCAGCCATTTTCTTCAGCTGAGGATTTTGAACAATAGAATTCTCTGACGAGATGTGCAATTTGTCTTCAAGGAACGCCTTGATGATGAACATGACGAACTGAGAGTTGAAGTGGAGAAGTTCATCAGTTCAAATCTTCCATGCCCTAACTTGGCGGCGGAAGACAGCTACGGCGGCGATGGAGTGAAGATTTCCGTGGCCGACGCGAGTACGACGGCGGCGAGGTCGAGGCAGTGAAGCTCTTCCTCATCAGCGACGATGGAAGTAGCGGCGGCGCTAGGTCAGAGAGCTCGAGCAAGGGGAGTGAGGTCGGGCGGGGTAAATGAGGTAAGAGGATGGCGAGGGGTATTTATAGCCGAGATGAAAAACTGCTCGTCCGAAGAAAATAGACGAACATGCCCCTGACCCTTCTCATCCTAGCGACATGTTTCACCCACGTACTGAGAAGTGGAGATCATGGGTGAGTATTTTAATCTTATCGTGAGATGCTGAACGGTTTGAGCGGCAAAATCCGAAAATTCAGATAATAATATTTTAAAGTTTCGTTCGCAAATTCTTCAGCTGACAAGGACACAGTGAAGATTTTGAGCGGGTTTCAAATAGAATGCACATGAAGAATTTGTGAACAGACTGGGTTGAGTTTAGCATAGAGGGGGAAGGGTCCGATCACATTCACTTAGTAGAAAAGTCAACTTGAAGAATTAGCAATAAGTGAATGTTGTAGAGGACTGAAAACTCAAATATATATAATTAATGAAGAACACAGACGGAAAGAGTGAAGGCTTGCAAATTTGAAGAATTTGAACAACTGAGAAATTTCAAAAATGAAGAAAAACTCAAACTGAAGAATTTCAACTTTGGGTGGTGGCGTGATCCACCATATAAGAATGATGATTTCTGATGCTGCGTGCAATTGTCGTAGTGCTCTGAGAATCAAATTATTCGTTAATTTCTTCATACTTAGAGGGTTAGTCTTCATTGATTGAAGAAAAACGTTACTTCGTGTGTTGCACATCTAAGTCATCAATTTGCATAAGTGTGAGGATGTGTGTCCTTTTCAAATAACATTCAAAGATTCAAAGATATTTAGCTCACACCGCAACTTGCTAAATCTCTTCTCATCCAAGGGCTTTGTGAAGATATCAGCTAGATGTTCTTCAGTCTTCACGTGCTCAATAGAGATGTCGCCCTTCAACACATGATCTCGAAGAAAATGATGACGAAACTGGATGTGCTTTGTCTTTGAGTGCTGAACTGGGTTATGAGGAATCTTGATGGCACTCTCATTGTCACAGAAGAGTGGCACATTCTTCACATTGATGCCATAGTCCTTGAGGGTTTGCTTCGTCCATAGCAATTGTGCACAGCACGAACCAGCAGCAATGTACTCAGCTTCAGCAGTAGAGAGTGATACGCAGTTCTGCTTCTTCGAGGACCAACATACCAAGGATCATCCACAGAAATGGCATGTGCCAGATGTTGACTTGTGGTCCACACGATCACCAGCATAGTCAGAGTCGTAATATCCAATGAGATCAAAAGTCGAGCCCTTGGGATCCCATAATCCAAGTGTTGGAGTGTGAGCTAGATATCGAAGAATATGCTTCACAGCCTTATGGTGTGATTCCTTTGGTGTAGCTTGAAAGCGGGCACACATACAAACACTAAGCATAATATCTAGCCTAGATGCACATAGATACAATAAAGAGCCAATCATAGAGCGGTATACCTTTTGATCGAAGTCTATACCATTTTCATTAGTGCATAGGTGGCCATTTGTGGGCATTGGGATTTTGACGCCTTTGCAATCTTGCGTGCCGAATTTCCTTAGTACATACTTGAGGTATTTCTCTTGAGATATGAAATGTCGTTGCGCTGTTGACGGATTGGAAGACCTAAGAAGAATTTCAATTCTCCCATCTCATCATATAGGCAAATTCATCACTGTAATGTTGGTTAGTACAGCCAAAGATAATATCACCAACATATATCCGGCACACGAATAATTCATCATCATAGGTTTTGGTGAAAAGAGTTGGGTCAAGTGAACTGGGTTTGAAGGCTTTCTTCATGAGGAATTCCTTCAAAGTATCATATCATTCCCGAGGGGCCTTCTTGAGGTCATAGAGGGCCTTATAGAGTCTGAAGACTTGGTCAGGATGCTTAGGATATTCAAAACCTAGGGGTTAAGCAACATATACTTCTTCCTCAAGTTTACCATTGAGGAATGCACTTTTCACATCCATTTGGTATAAGATGATATTATGATGGTTAGCATAAGCAAGCAATATGCGAATAGCCTCAAGTCTAGCAGTAGGTGCAAAAGATTCATCAAAATCAATTCCTTCAACATGTGTGTAGCCTTGAGCTACTAGGCGTGCCTTATTCCTCACCACGAGGCCATTTTCATCTTGCTTGTTGCAGTAGATCCATTTGGTGCCGATGATATTGTGCTTGCGTGGGTTTGGTCGCTTGACAAGTTCCCAGACATTGTTGAGCTCCAGCTGATGTAATTCCTCTTGCATCACTTGAACCCACTCAGGCTCCAGAAATGCCTCATCTACTTTGCTAGGCTCTCTGATAGAGACAGAGGCAAAGTGCCCACAAAAGTTAGACAAATGTGAAGCCTTTGAGCGTGTGAGAGGACCTGGTGCTTTGATGTTGTCAATGATTCTCTCAATCTGCACTTCATTTGCGATATGAGGATGAGCGGGTTGACGACGTTGAGTGGGCTCAACATTTTCTTCAGAGCCATTTTCCTCAGGTGCAACATCATGATGTTCTTCACGTTCTGGAATGACTTCTTGAGCAGATTCTTCGGTAGGAATGACATCCTCAGTAGCCTCAAACTTAATGGATTTCTCAGGTGACATTTCATATAGCACAGGAGGTAGATGCTCTCTTTGTGAGCCATTAGATTCATTGAAACGCACATCTACAGTTTCAACAATCTTGTGGTGATATGTGTTGAAGACTCTGTAGGTGTGCTAGCCTCTCTGTAACCGAGCATAAAACCTTCATGTGCTTTCGGTGCAAATTTAGAATTGTGATGAGGATCTCTAATCCAACATTTAGCACCCAAGACTTTGAAATAACTCACATTGGGTTTCTTGTCAGTGAGGAGTTCATATGAGGTCCTTTTGAAGATTTTGTGAAGATATACCATGTTGATGATGTGGCACGAAGCATCGATTGCCTCAGGCTAGAAGTCAGGAGGCATATTGAATTCATCAAGCATAGTGCGAGCCATCTCAACAAGAGTCATGTTCTTGCGCTCCACGATGCCATTCTTCTGAGGAGTATAAGGAGCAGATAACTCTCGTGAGTAATACCAGGTTGATCAAGATAGTCATCAAGGCTTGTATTCTTGAAATCGGTCCCATTGTCACTTATGATGTGCTTGATCTTCACTCCGAAGTTTGTTGAAGCCCTCGAGGAAAATCATTTCAAGACTTCCTGCACTTCAGTTTTGTAAGTGATGCTATGCACCCATGTATAATGTGAATAGTCATCAACAATAACAAAGCCATATAAAGATGCAACATTGGTGAATGTGGCATAATGAGTAGGGCCGAAGAGATCCATGTGAAGCAATTCAAATGGACGAGTGGTAGTCATGATAGTCTTTAAGGGATGCTTGGTCTTGGTCATCTTTCTAGCTTCACAAGCTCCACACAGGTGATCTTTGAGGAATTTGACACCCTCGATGCCAATGACATGCTTCTTCTTCGAGAGCGTGTGCAAGTTCCTCATGACAGCATGACCTAGTCGTCGATGCCATAACCAGCCTTCTGAAGCTTTTGCCAGTAGACACATGGCAGGTTCTGGTCCTGTAGAGAAATCAACAATATACAAGTCTCCTCTCCTAAAGCCTTAGAAGACTTTGGAATTGTCAGCTTCCATGATCACAACACAATGATACTTCCCAAAGACAACAACCATATCAAGATCATAAAGCATTGAGACACACATGAGGTTGAACCCTAAGGACTCGACAAGCATGACTTTGTCCCTGTGTCGATCCTTTGAGATCGCAACCCTACCTAGACCCAATACCTTGAATTTTTTTTCTTTATCAGTGTAGGTGATATGCTTCAGATGCGATGGAGATAAAGTTGTGTCCATTAATAGGTTCTTGTCACCGGTCATGTGATTTGTACATCCACTGTCGAGGACCCACTTAGTAGCTTTGGGTTGATCATCCTGCAGATGAATTAGTGCATCTTACGAACTCATATAATTCATTAGTGAAGAATATGACATCAAATTCATCAGATAAATTTCATCAAACGATACAACAGATATAGTAGTATGAGGACGTGAGAAATGAAAAAATCATTTCTTCATGATTAGCTTGCGTCCTTTCAAGCATATTCAGGTCTCCAGCAAATTCATCAGACGTCCAAGTTCGTCTGGAGACCTGACCCTACATAAGAGATTAGTTCTTTTTCTTCACCACCCACATCTGGAGGGGTGGCAAAGAGTTCATCATTCTATGAGCTCCATAAGAAAAAGGTGGCATAGAAGCCAGTCCACTTCATTTCATATAAGAGGGGTTAGAGTAAGCATATGAATAAGCAGAGAAATTCTTCGAGGACTTATGAACATAATGATTTGAAGAATAATGCACATATTCATAGCCCTTAGGCTTTCCCTATGAAACATAAGTGTTAGCACGATGATGTTCATATGAGGATCTAGATCCATATGAGGAATTTGGTCCATATGGGGACTTGGATCCATATGAACACTTTGGTCCATATGAAGAAGTTGATCTGGGGTTCCTATTCTTCACTGGTGGTGTCATGATGACATTCACCTGAAAATTTTCAAGGCACCTTTTGGGAACCCAGATTTTCTTCATAGGGGGGCCATTCCTGCAGTTAGTGCCAACATATCTAGCAAATACTTCACCATTCTGATTTTTGAAAAGTTTATAGTTGGAGTCAAATGACTCATCAGAAGAATATGAAGATTCGCAATTAAAGCCAGATAAAGTGGATGGATCTACGGGAGGTCCTTTTGCAGCAACCCATGAGGTTTTGGGATACAGCTCAGGTTTCCAGTAGGTCCCATCAGCATTGAGTTTCCTCTCAAAGGTGATACCCTCTTTCCTAGGGTTCCTGTTGAGGATATGCTTTTTAAGCACGTCCCAAAGAGCCTGGTGCCCTTTCAGGCTTTTGTACATGCATGTCACATACAATTCCTTCAACCCTGCATTGTCAGTGATACTAGTGGTATCCGCAAATGAGGAATTTGTGATAACAGAGACAGTTGAAGAATTTGCATCAATAGAGGCAGATGAACTTTCAGGTGAAGAATTAGCATATTCTCGTTCAATGCATTTTAAACATGGTTAAATGAATTCAAGATGAGCGGAACTGGTCTGTTGAGCAAGCAATGAATCACATTCCTTCTGAAGATCTTCATAACTTACCCTTAGCTTCTCAAGATCTTGCTTTCTTTGAAGAAATTCATAAGAAAGCTTCTCATGATCAGATAAGAGAGAGTGCTATGATGACATTGAAGGTTGTCAAACATAGACTAAAGTCTCTGAAGATCATCAGTCAAAGTTTGAGTTCGATCCATTTCTTCACCCAACATATCATCGCTTTCATCTAGCATGTTTTGGACTTTTTCCAAAGCTCTTTGTTGTTTAGTGGCAAGGAAAGAAAGTTTCGTATAGCTGGGTCCAAATTCATCACCAGATTCATCATCACTAGACTAAGATAGGAAGCATTTAGTTACCTTGGCAACTTTTTCCATAAGGCATGGTGCAGAGATGATGATTCAGGATCCAAAGTCATCATTTTGAGCGATTCCTTGAATTCCTCAAACCATGAATCATGAAAGTTCGATGACCTTCATAGACATCAGAGAGTCGGTCCCAGATGAGCTTCGCATGGCGGAGATGCATAATGTTCCTAAACTGATTTTGGGATAAGCCGGAGCACATGACATCCTTCGCTATGATGTCAAGTCATGTGTACTTGCGAATATCATCAGCCTCCGCCATCTTGCAAAGATCAGTAACACCAATCTCAGTGACGGTCCACAACTCGATGTCCATTGTCATTAGATGCTTCTTCATCATGGCCTTCCACTTGGGATAATCATGACCGTGAAAGATGGGGCATGTCACTTTCTTCATTCCTGCGGTCGACATAACTAAAACTCCAGGCGGTTAAACCAAAATCACACAGAACAAGGGAGTACCTTGCTCTAATACCAATTGAAAGTGCGTTATATCGACTAGAGGGGGGTGAATAGGCGATTTTTACAAATTTGTCACTGAGGAATTTCTAGGTGAGGAAATTCCTAAGAAATGAACTACTTGGCAGCGGAATAAGTACTCACATGCAAGCATAACAGAGCAATAGCACAGTCATCATGATGAAATGAAAACAAGCACAGAGTACAAGTAGCGTGAACACGGGATAAGCAGGCTCAAGACAAGGTGACTGAAGAATTAGGATTGAGGAAAGTGAGGAATTCTTTAGTCAAAGTCTTCAAATAGCAACGATCAAGTACTTCTACACAATAATGAGGAAATGAAAGGGTTGAGGAAATAGAACCAGTAGCTTGGTGAAGACGATGATTTGGTAGACCGGTTCCAATTGTTGTGACAGTCGTACGTCTGGTTGGAGCGACTAGGTATTTAAACCTGCGGACACACAGTCCCGGACACACAGTCCTCACCGTATTCTCCTTGAGCTAAGGTCACACATACCTTGCCCAATTACTCGTGGTAAGTCTTCAGGTGACTTCCAAACCTTCACAGACTCGGTCACTCGGCGATCCACAATTTCCTCTTGGATGCTCTAGACCATGATGCCTAATCGTCTGGAGGATGCACAGTCCTCAAAGGTAACAAGCGTCGGTTCCACACAAGAATAGTCTCTTCAGTGATGCTCAATCACTTTGGGTTTGTAGGTGTTTGGGTTTGGGTTTTCCTCACTTGATGATTTTCGCTCAAAGTCCTTGGAGGACAGTATGCTCTCAATGACAAGTGTCAGTTTCTCTCGGAGCAGCCAACCAGCTAGTGGTTGTGGGGGCGGCTATTTATAACCTAGGGAGCAGCCCGACATGATAAGACATAAATGTCCTTCAATGATATGACTGTTAGGTGGGTAGATATTTTGGGACAGCTGGCACATAGCACAGCAACGGCCGGAAATTTGACTATCAAATTCCTTAGGGCTATCATGTTCCTCACTTGTAGGCAATCCGCACAGGCGAATTCCTAACTCCTCAGTCAGAACAAATTCCTTGGAGAATAGAATATCTTCGTCTCTATCACTGAAGAGATTGATTGAACTGTATGAGATTTCCAATGGCTTCACTCGAAAGTATTGGGTAGTTGTAGGATTTTGAGGTGAGCATCACTTGGAAACTTTTCCTTAGTTTTACCTCGACCCCCTTTAACAGTACGGTGTTTCCTATGACTCAAGAAAAAGAAAAAGAAACTACAGAAACAGAAGTCTTCATGCTTCATAATCCTCGCATGAATATCAAGTCTTCATGGTCACACCAATTTCTTCACTTTCAAAGTCTTCAAGAAAACCAGTCTTCAGCTAAAGACATTCATTTTTAGGGGTCGACTTTCATCGTAAATATCAAACTCCTCATAGACTTATAGACTTGTGTACACTCACAAACTCATTAGTCCCTCAACCTATAAGTCTTCAATACACCAAAATCACTAAGGGGCACTAGATGCACTTACAGATGCAAAATGGATGTATCACTTCTCCTGACGTAATTTCCATAAAAGTACCACCCACGGCGGAATCTAAAAGATTTCTAGAAACAAAGTTCAATTCCACATAAGAATTCTGTATGATCATCCATAAATTCAAACAATGAGTAGGGCAATTTCTTATCATTAATTTCATCCTCTCCCAAGATTGGGCAATATGTTCATGCTCAAGTTGCTTGAAATTCTTAATTTGATTTCTAAGCGAAATATTTTTTGCCGGAGGAATCTTGGTAATAAAAGCATCTTTACACCTATCCCAATAATCAATACTATTCCATGGCAAAAATGAAAACCAAATTTTAGCACAATCTCGTAATGAGAATGGAAATAGTTTTAAATTCACAATATCACTATCCACATCTTTTTTCTTTTGCATATCTCACAATTCTATGGAAGTGTTCAAATGGGATGCATCATCTTCATTAGGACTACCAGAAAATTGTTATTTCATAACAAGATTTAACAAAGCGGCATTAATATCACAAGTCTCCGCACTAGCGACGGGAGGAGCAATCAGAGTACTAATAAAATCATTATTATTAGTATTGGAAAAATCACACAATTTTTTATTTTCTTGAGACATTGTAACTAGGCAAACAAGATAACAAGCAAACAAATAAGAAAACAGAAAACATTTTTATTTTTGTAAAAACATTTTAGAAGTGGGGGAGATGAAAACGAGAGGCAAATATCAAATAACGTAAATGCAAGGAGATGGTAGTTTATGTGTAGGTACTTGATAGATGTTGATGATGTCTCCCCGACAACAGTGCCAGAAATTCTTCCTGCGACTTACATTGGGATTTCCCCGAAGAGGAGAGGACGATGCAGTATAGTGGAGATAAGTATTTCTCTCGGTTAAGAACAAAGGTTATCAATCTAGTAGGAGAACCATGCAACACCTCGTTAGCAGCACCTGCACACAAATAACAAATACTTGCAACCCAATGCGAACAAGGGGTTGTCAATCCCTCGGCGGTTACATGCAAGATTAAATTGTGTACTAATTGATAGATAGATTGAACAAAAATACAAAAAAATAAAATTGCAGCAAGGTATTTTTAGGATTTTATATATGATAAAAGTAGACCCGGTGGCTATAGTTTTCGCTAGAGGCTTCTCTCTTGAAAATAGCGTATGATGGGTAAACAAATTACTGTTGGGCAATTGATAGAAAAGCAAATAATCATGACGATATCCAAGGCAATGATCATGTATAGGCATCATGTCCGAGACAAGTAGACCGACTCCTACCTGCATCTACTACTATTACACCACACGTCAATCGCTATCTAGCATGCATCTAGAGTATTAAGTTCATAAAGAACGGAGTAATGCCTTAAGCAAGATGACATGATGTAGACAAAGTAAACTCATGCATGAATAAACCCCATCTTTTATCCTTAATGGCAACGATAGAAATATGTGTCATGTCCTGTTCTGTCACTGGGATTGAGCACCGCAAGATCAAACCCATTACAAAGCACCTCTCCCATTGCAAGAAAAATCAATCTAGTTGGCCAAACTAAATCAATAGATTAGAGATAAATAAAAAAGCTATAATAATCATGCATAAAAGAGTTCAGAGAAAACTCAAATAATATTCATGGATAATATGATCATAAACTCACAATTCATCGGGTACCAACAAACACACCGCAAAAGTGATTACATTGAATAGAACCGCAAGAACATCGAGGAGAATATTGTATTGAAGATCAGAGAGAGAGAGAGATACTAACTATGGACCCGTAGGTCTGTGATAAACTACTCACGCATCATTGAATGGGCAGCAAGGTTGATGTAGAGCCCCTCCATGATTGATTCCCCCTCAGGCGGAGTGCCAAAAAAGGCCTCCAAATGGGATCTCGCGAGAACAAGAATTTGCGGTGGCGGAAAAAGTATTTTGGGTGGCTCTCTGTTGGTTTCCCGATTTTAGAGAATTTATAGAGGTAGAGTTAGGTCAAACGGAGCCACATGGGCCCCACCATCTGAAGGAAATATGCCCCAGAGGCAATAATAGAGTTATTATTTATTTCCTTATATCATGATAAATGTTTATTATTCATGCTAGAATTGTATTAACCAGAAACATAATACTTGTGTGAATACATAGACAAACAGAGTGTCACTAGTATGCCTCTACTTGACTAGCTCGTTGATCAAAGATGGTTATGTTTCCTAGCCATAGACATGAGTTGTCATTTGATTAACGGGATCACATCATTAGGAGAATGATGTGATTGACTTGACCCATTATGTTAGCTTAGCACTTGATAGTTTAGTTTGTTGCTATTGCTTTCTTCATGACTTATACATGTTCCTATGACTATGAGATTATGCAACTCCCGTTTACCGGAGGAACACTTTGTGTGCTACCAAACGTCACAACATAACTGGGTGATTATAAAGTTGCTCTACAGGTGTCTCCAAAGGTACTTGTTGGGTTGGCGTATTTCGAGATTAGGATTTGTCACTCCGATTGTCGGAGAGGTATCTCTGGGCCCACTCGGTAATGCACATCACTTAAGCCTTGCAAGCATTGCAACTAATGAGTTAGTTGCGGGATAATGTATTACGGAACGAGTAAAGAGACTTGTCGGTAACGAGATTGAACTAGGTATTGAGATACCGATGATCGAATCTCGGGCAAGTAACATACTGATGACAAAGGGAACAACATATGTTGTTATGCGGTTTGACCTATAAAGATCTTCGTAGAATATGTGGGAGCCAATATGAGCATCCAGGTTCCGCTATTGGTTATTGACTGGAGACGTGTCTCGGTCATGTCTGCATAGTTCTCGAACCCGTAGGGTCCGCACGCTTAAAGTTTTGATGACAGTTATATTATGAGTTTACATGTTTTGATGTACCGAAGATTGTTTAGAGTCCCGGATGTGATCACGGACATAATGAGGAGTCTCGAAATGGTCGAGACATGAAGATTGATATATTGGACGACTATATTCGGACACCGGAATGGTTCCGAGGGTTATCGGATATATACCGGAGTACCGGGGGGTTACCAAACCCCCCCCCCCACCGGAGGTATTGGGCCTCATGGGCCCAATTGGTGGAAGAGGAGAGGCGGCCAAGGGGCAGCCGCGCGCCCCTCCCCCTCCCCCAAGTCCGAATTGGACAAGGAGGGGGGCGGCGCCCCCCCCCCCTTTCCTTTCCCCCTCTCTCTCCTTCCCTCTCCTCTCCTAATCCAACAAGGAAAAGGGAGGGAGTCCTACTCCCGGTGGGAGTAGGACTCCTCCTGGTGCGCCCCTCCTGGCCGGCCGCCTCCCCCCCCCCTTGCTCCTTTATATACGGGGGCAGGGGGCACCCTAGAGACACAACAATTGATTTGATCTTTTAGCCGTGTGCAGTGCACCCCTCCACCATAGTCCACCTCGATAATACTGTAGCGGTGCTTAGGCAAAGCCCTGCATCGGTAGAACATCATCATCTTCACCACGCCGTCGTGCTGACGAAACTCTCCCTCAACACTCAGCTGGATTGGAGTTCGAGGGATGTCATCGGGCTGAACGTGTGCTGAACTCGGAGGTGTCGTGCGTTCGGTAGTTGATTTGTCGGATCGTGAAGACGTACGACTACATCAACTGCGTTGTGCCAACGCTTCCGCTTTCGGTCTACGAGGGTATGTGGACAACACTCTCCCCTCTCGTTGCTATGCATCACCATGATCTTGCATGTGCGTAGGAAATTTTTTGAAATTACTACATTCCCCAACAGTGGCATCCGAGCCAGGTTTTATGCGTAGATGTCATATGCGCGAGTAGAACACAAGTAAGTTGTGGGCGATATAAGTCATACTGCTTACCAGCATGTCATACTTTCGTTCGGCGGTATTGTTGGATGAAGCGGCCCGGACCGACATTACGCGTACGCTTACGCGAGACTGGTTCTACCGACGTGCTTTGCACACAGGTGGCTGGCGGGTGTCAGTTTCTCCAACTTTAGTTGAACCGAGTATGGCTACGCCCAGTCCTTGCGAAGGTTAAAACAGCACCGACTTGACAAACTATCGTTGTGGTTTTGATGCGTAGGTAAGAACGGTTCTTGCTAAGCCCGTAGCAGCCACGTAAAATTTGCAACAACAAAGTAGAGGACGTCTAACTTGTTTTTGCAGGGCATATTGTGATGTGATATGGTCAAGACATGTTGCTAAATTTTATTGTATGAGATGATCATGTTTTGTAACTGAGTTATCGGCAACTGGCAGTAGCCATATGGTTGTCGCTTTATTGTATGCAATGCAATCGCCCTGTAATGCTTTACTTTATCACTAAGCGGTAGCGATAGTCGTAGAAGCATAAGATTGGCGAGACGACAACGATGCTACGATGGAGATCAAGGTGTTGCACCGGTGACGATGGTGATCATGACGGTGCTTCGGAGATGGAGATCACAACCACAAGATGATGATGGCCATATCATATCACTTATATTGATTGCATGTGATGTTTGTCTTTTTATGCATCTTATCTTGCTTTGATTGATGGTAGCATTATAAGATGATCCCTCACTAAATTATCAAAGTATAAGTGTTCTCCCTGAGTATACACCGTTGCGAAAGTTCTTCGTGCGGAGACACCACGTGATGATCGGGTGTGATAGGCTCTACGTTCAAATACAACGGGTGCAAAACAGTTGCACACGCGGAATACTCAGGTTAAACTTGACGAGCCTAGCATATAATAGATATGGCCTCGGAACACGGAGACCGAAAGGTCGAGCGTGAATCATATAGTAGATATGATCAACATAGTGATGTTCACCATTGAAACTACTCCATCTCACGTGATGATCGGACATGGTTTAGTTGATTTGGATCACGTGATCACTTAGAGGATTAGAGGGATGTCTATCTAAACGGGAGCTCTTTAATAATATGATTAATTGAACTTAAATTTATCATGAACTTAGTACCTGATGGTATTTTGCTTGTCTATGTTGATTGTAGATAGATGGCCCGTGCTGTTGTTCCATTGAATTTTAATGCATTCCTTGAGAAAGCAAAGTTGAAAGATGATGGTAGAAATTACACGGACTGGGTCCGTAACTTGAGGATTATCCTCATTGCTGCACAGAAGAATTACGTCCTGGAAGCACCGCTGGGTGCTAGGCCTGCTGCAGATGCTGCTGACAACGTTAAGAATGTTTGGCAGAGTAAAGCTGATGAATACTCGATAGTTCAGTGTGCCATGCTTTACGGCTTAGAACCGGGAGTTCAACGACGTTTTGAACGTCATGGAGCATATGAGATGTTCCAGGAATTGAAGTTAATATTTCAAGCAAATGCCCGGATTGAGAGATATGAAGTCTCCAATAAGTTTTATAGCTGCAAGATGGAGGAGAATAGTTCTGTTAGTGAACTTATACTCAAAATGTCTGGATATCATAATCACTTGACTCAACTGGGAGTTAATCTTCCTGTTGATAGTGTCATTGACAGAGTTCTTCAATCACTGCCACCAAGCTACAAAAGCTTTGTGATGAACTATAATATGCAAGGGATGAATAAGACAATTCCCGAGCTCTTTGCAATGCTAATAGCTGCGGAGGTAGAAATCAAGAAAAGCATCAAGTGTTGATGGTAAACAAAACCACTAGTTTCAAGTAAAGGGACAAAGGGAAGAAAGGGGAACTTCAAGAAGAACGGCAAGCAAGTTGCTGCTCAAGTGAAAAACCCCAAGTCTGGACCTAAGCCTGAAACTGAGTGCTTCTACTGCAAAGGGACTAGTCACTGGAAGCGGAACTACCCCAAGTAATTGGCGGATAAGAAGGATGGCAAAGTGAACATAGGTATATTTGATATGCATGTTATTGATGTGTACTTTACTAGTGTTTATAGCAACCCCTCAGTATTTGATACTAGTTCGGTTGCTAAGAATAGTAACTTGAAACGGGAGTTGCAAAATGAACAGAGACTAGTTAAGGGTGAAGTGACGATGTGTATTGGAAATGGTTCCAAGATTGATATGATCATCATCGCACACTCCCTATACTTTCGGGATTAGTGTTAAACCTAAAATAAATGTTATTTAGTGTTTGTGTTGAGCATGAATATGATTGGATCATGTTTATTGCAATACGGTTATTCATGTAAGTTAGAGAATAATTGTTGTTCTGTTTACATGAATAAAACCTTCTATGGTCATGCACTCAATGAAAATGGTTTGTTGGATCTCGATCGTGGTGATACACATTTTCATAATATTGAAGCCAAAAGATGCAAAGTTAATAATGATAGTGCAATTTATTTGTGACACTGCCGTTTAGGTCATATTGGTGTAAAGCGCATGAAGAAAATCCATGCTGATGGGCTTTTGGAATCACTTGATTATGAATCAGTTGATGCTTGCGAACCATGCATCATGGGCAAGATGACTAAGACTCCGTTCTCCGGAACAATGGAGCGAGCAACATATTTGTTGGAAATCATATATACTGATGTATGTGATCCGATGAATATTGAGGCTCGCGGCAGGTATCATTATTTTCTGATATTCTCAGATGATTTGAGCAGATATGAGTATATCTACTTGATGAAACACAAGTCTGAAACATTTGAAAAGTTCAAATAATTTCAGAGTGAAGTGGAGAATCATCATAACAAAAATAAAAGTTTCTACAATATGATCGCAGAAGTAAAATATTTGAGTTACGAGTTTGGCCTTCAGTTAAAACAATGTGAAATAGTTTCACTACTCACGCCACCTGGAACACCACAGTGTAATGGTGTGTCCGAACGTCGTAATTGTACTTTATTAGATATGGTGCTCTCTTACCGATTTACCACTATCTTTTTGGGGTTATGCATTAGAGACAGCTACATTCACGTTAAATAGGGCACCATCTAAATCCGTTGAGACGACACCGTATGAACTATGGTTTGGAAACAAACCTAAGCTGTCGTTTCTTAAAGTTTGAGGTTGCAATGCTTATGTGAAAAAGTTTCAACCTGATAAGCTCAAACCCAAATCGGAGAAGTGCGTCTTCATGGGATACCCAAAAGAAAATGTTGGGTACACCTTCTATCACAGATCCGAAGGCAAGATATTCATTGCTGAGAATAGATCCTTTCTAGAGAAGGAGTTTCTCTCGAAAGAAGTGAGTGGGAGGAAAGTAGAACTTGATGAGGTAACTGTACCTGCTCCCTTATTGGAGAGTAGTTCATCACAGAAACCGGTTTCTGCGACACCTACACCAATTAGTGAGGAAGTTAATGATGATGATCATGAAACTTCAGATCAAGTTGTTGCTGAAACTCGTAGGTCAACCAGAGTAAGATCCACACCAGAGTGGTACGGTAATCCTGTTCTGTAAGTTATGTTGCTAGACCATGACGAACCTACGAACTATGAAGAAGCGATGGTGAGCCCAGATTCCGTAAAATGGCTTGAGGCCATGAAATCTGAGATGGGATCCATGTATGAGAACAAAGTGTGGACTTTGGTTGACTTGCCCGTTGATCGCCAAGCCATTGAGAATAAATGGATCTTCAAGAAGAAAACTGACGATGACGGTAATGTTACTATTTATAAAGCTCGACTTGTTGCAAAAGGTTTTCAACAAGTTCAAGGGGTTGACTATGATGAGACCTTCTCACCCGTAGCGATGCTTAAGTCTGTCCGAATCATGTTAGCAATTGCCACATTTTATGATTATGAAATTTGGCAAATGGATGTCAAAACTGCATTCCTGAATGGATTTCTAGAAGAAGAGTTGTATATTTTTTTGAAACGGAGGCAAAAGCTTTGCCTCATCTCATTAATAAAGAAGAAGAGAGTTGCCCGGTTAATAAACGGAAAACTGGGCGAAAACCGTCACAAACCGCTGAGCGGCACACTCATAATCACACACACACACACCTCACATAGAGAGTCTCGTCAACATCACACACCGGTGTCATCGTCATCACTTCTCCCCAACAGGCGTCATCACCCTCCCTAATCCCGAGCAAGCGACTCCGACTTCTCCGAAGACAAATGTAGACCCAACCCACATCGTAGAGGCTATGTGAAACACAAGAAGCCCCGCGCCAAACTCAGCCACCCGCGCCAAGGACAGCACAACTCCGACTCTGAAAGATAGCTCCGAAGGAGAACTAGGCAAGGTTGGCGCCGCGGAAGACCACCGAACAGACCACCTGTTGCCTGTCATCGTCGCCACAGGGGCCCCGCCGCCACAGCTCTGACTTCACCGCAACAAAACAACCCGAGGTAATCTGCCCATGAACACGCCGAAGAAGAGCCGACTATCGCAACCATTGCCGCGTCTCCGACATCGCACACACCCATCATCGTTGCCACAGAAGCCTCAACGCCAACTCCACCAACTTCCATCAGTCCCGCTTGATGATGCCTAGCTCCAAAGACGAAGCCCTCGAGAGGGGATACGATGCTAGAGCACCGTCATCGTCTGATCCCATGGATCTAAGGTTTCCCCCAAAGCTGCGAAGATTGGAGCTGAGAGTACCTCGACGATGCTGACAAGAAGGAAACAACGCCTGAAAGCGTCGCCATCGCCGGCTCCGGACACGCCGGAGACAAGCTTTCACCCGGGTCAACCTCTCGAGCTCCGCACATCATGCATCAGCAAGCCCTCCATCGAGCCACCGATGTCAAATCCGGCCGGATCTGACCACCCTCACCCTTCGCGACCTCCGAGCAGCAGATCCGCGCAGCCCCACGCACCCAGCACCTCAACACTGTGTTGCCTCCACCTGGGCTGCCGCACTGCCCGAGCAGCAGCCGCCGACCACGCCGCTGCACATCCTCACCACGACAGAACCAAGCCGCCGGGCACCTCGTGCTGCACCTCCCCACACGGACGCACCGTGACCCGGCCGCACCCGCACCTCAAGTTTCACCTCCCGTCTGACCGCATCTTCCCAGCCAGAGCACCACCGGGCCACGCCCGCGCCGGACCAGATCAGCCGCAACACGGGCGCCAACCCATGGCGCCAGGGCCGCCGCTGCAGGCCGGCCCCGCCCACACACCATCAGATCCGGGTGCGAGGGCCCCGGATCCGCCACCCCCGTCGGAGGAGAGGGGCTTCAGACCGTCGACGCCGAGCTCATGACGACCATGCGTCGGCGCCGCATGAGCCAGCCACCAGCCGCCCGCCTCGTGAAGAAGAAGCCCCGCTGCCGCTGCTGTCACACGGGCTTTGCCCGGCGGCGCATCCGGGCGGCGGCGAGGGAGGTAGACGACGGAGAAAGGGCTGTCGGCGGTGGCTTGGGTCGCCGCCCGTGTCGCTCGTGTGGAGCGACGCGGGGGCCTACCACAAATATTTTCTGTGTACCTTCTTTGTTTGGCCAGAAGAGACCTCAAGAAGAGTTGTATATGATGCAACTAGAAGGTTTTGTCGATCCAAAAGGAACAAACAAAGTGTGCAAGCTCCAGCGATCCATTTATGGACTGGTGCAAGCCTCTCGGAGTTGGAATAAGCGCTTTGATAGTGTGATCAAAGCATTTGGTTTTATACAGACTTTTGGAGAAGCTTGTATTTACAAGAAAGTGAGTGGGAGCTCTGTAGCATTTCTGATATTATATGTGGATGACATATTGCTGATTGGAAATGATATAGAATTTCTGGATAACATAAAGGGATACTTGAATAAGAGTTTTTCAATGAAAGACCTCGTTGAAGCTGCTTATATATTGGGCATCAAGATCTATAGAGATAGATCAAGACGCTTAATTGGACTTTCACAAAGCACATACCTTGACGAAGTTTTGAAAAAGTTCAAAATGGATCAAGCAAAGAAAGGGTTCTTGTCTGTGTTACAAGGTGTGAAGTTGAGTAAGACTCAATGCCCGACCAATGTAGAAGATAGAGAGAAAATGAAAGATGTACCCTATGCTTTAGCCATAGGCTCTATCATGTATGCAATGTTGTGTACCAGACCTGATGTGTGCCTTACTATTAGTTTAGCCGGGAGGTACCAAAGTAATCCAGGAAGTGGATCACTGGACAGCGGTCAAGAACATCCTGAAATACCTGAAAAGGACGAAGGATATGTTTCTTGTTTATGGAGGTGACAAAGAGCTCGTCGTAAATGGTTACATTGATGCAAGCTTTGACACTGATCCGGATGATTCTAAATCGCAAACCGGATATGTGTTTACATTGAACGATGGAGCTGTCAGTTGGTGCAGTTCTAAACAAAGCGTCGTGGCGGGATCTACGTGTGAAGCGGAGTACATAGCTTCTTCGAAAGCAGCAAATGGAGGAGTCTGGATGAAGGAGTTCATATCTGATCTAGGTGTCATACCTAGTGCATCGGGTCCAATGAAAATCTTTTGTGACAATATTTGTGCAATTGCATTGGCAAAGGAATCCAGATTTCACAAGAGAACCAAGCACATCAATAGACGCTTCAATTCCATCCGGGATTTAGTCCAGGTGGGAGACATAGAAATTTGCAAGATACATACGGATCTGAATGTTGCAGACCCGTTGACTAAGCCTCTTCCACGAGCAAAACATGATCAGCACCAAGGCTCCATGGGTGTTAGAATCATAACTGTGTAATCTAGATTATTGACTCTAGTGCAAGTGGGAGACTGAAGGAAATATGCCCTAGAGGCAATAATAGAGTTATTATTTATTTCCTTATATCATGATAAATGTTTATTATTCATGCTAGAATTGTATTAACCGAAAACATAATGCTTGTGTGAATACATAGACAAACAGAGTGTCACTAATATGCCTCTACTTGACTAGCTCATTGATCAAAGATGGTTATGTTTCCTAGCCATAGACATGAGTTGTCATTTGATTAACATGATCACAACATTAGGAAAATGATGTGATTGACTTGACCCATTCCGTTAGCTTAGCACTGGCAGGGCCGGTCTTGGGGAGGGGCGAACGGGGCGGCCGCCCCGGGCCCCCAAAAGTTAGGGGGGCCTCCTAGGTATACGTACGTACGTATATACAAGTCTTTGATCGGGAAAAACTGAAACTAATCTATCTCTCACGCGTCTCAGCGCGCCTCGCTCAGCTTCTGGCCGATCGCCCCGATCACTACTATCCTAGGAAAGTAAAGATATGTTGGGCCTGGCCCATGTTTGTACATAGTCACGTGGAAACCGGAGATAGGAAAAGGAATTGTTGGATTGATTTCCTCCTGTAATTTGGATCGGTTGTTCCCTGCCCTTTTTTTCCTATTTGTCTAATCTCTTTGACTCTGCCTCCTCACGAACGATGCGATGACTGCGGCAGGTACATCTGGTCGTGCCCTCTTCCCTCGCATGATCTTCATCCTATTTCTTTTCTTTCTAATCCTAATTGCCAATTTCTTGATCGATCAAACAGCTTAACAGGGAATTGACGAATTGTTTTTAGGGCGCTCGAATCACTGCGCCCACGTTGCCAATTAGATTACAGAGAGAAGGTACTATATTAGGCCCTAGCAGTTTCTCATTATATTAGATGATCTTCGGTACTTTATCTAAAATTTTAAATTTTAATTAGTTTTGTGTGAATTTTAAAAACTAATTGTTCCTTTGAATTTGAGCAGGGTCATGTCGAGTTCGGGTAGAAAGTATCCACCCGGAGGTCATAAAACAAAAAAGGAAGAAGGAGGCAGATGAGGAGAAAGATGCATTGAGTGGATCTATTTTTAAATATTATAAGAGCGATACAAGCACTCCAAGAAATGCAGACGAGTTGGCGATAGTTCTTGCGGGTTTCCAAACTAATGGCAATCAGGAAGATGATGGTCATACTTGTACAGAAGGCAATGTTGACGTCAGCATGGATGATAGCAATGTGAGTGATCATGTGCCCATATTTAATTCATCTACGGCAGAATCTACTAGTGTTGACCAGTAACCGGTTACCGTGGGTATTTATGATTCAAGCAATTGGGTTATCTTGATAACAAAGCGAGGGACATATTAGTGAAAAGGGGGCCAAAAGGGAAGAAGAAAATACTGAATATCCTTTGGATGAAAATTCAAGACATCTTTCGTATAGTCATTACTCAACAAAGATGAGCAATGGAGAGGAGTGTGATAGGAAATGGTTAGTTTTTTCAAAACGCGCAAAAAAGTGTTTTGTTTTTCCTGTAAGCTTTTCAATTCTGATAAATGCACGAGTGCAATGGGGAATGATGGGTTTTGTGATTGGAGGCATATTAATAAGAGACTAAAAGAGCACGAGGCTAGTGTCGACCATATTATCAACATGAACTCTTAGAATGAACTAAGAGTTAGACTGAGCAAGCATGAAACAATTGATAAAGAGTTACAACAACAAATCACAAAGGAGAAGGAACACACAAGGAGAAAATTTGAAGGTAATATGTGATACATTATGTGATATGCACAATTATTTTAGATGCACTTAATTATTTTCTTTGATACAAATTATATGTATATATGATGATTATTAACTAGATATTTATAATAAGGACCCCGAAGGACCCTGGATTATAGTTTCGCCCCGAGCCCCCAAAATCTCAGGACCGGCCCTGAGCACTTGATCGTTTAGTTTGTTGCTATTGCTTTCTTCATGACTTATACATGTTCCTATGACTATGAGATTATGCAACTCCCGTTTACCGGAGGAACACTTTGTGTGCTACCAAATGTCACAATGTAACTGGGTGATTATAAAGGTGATCTACAGGTGTCTCCAAAGGTACTTGTTGGGTTGGCGTATTTCGAGATTAGGATTTGTCACTCCGATTGTCGGAGAGGTATCTTTGGGCCCACTCGGTAATGCACGTCACTTAAGCCTTGCAAGCATTGCAACTAATGAGTTAGTTGCG
Organism: Triticum urartu; assembly: GCF_003073215.2. Classification (NCBI taxonomy): domain Eukaryota; kingdom Viridiplantae; phylum Streptophyta; class Magnoliopsida; order Poales; family Poaceae; genus Triticum; species Triticum urartu. The sequence goes on from NC_053028.1 coordinate 448,039,918, forward strand.
GGATAATGTATTACGGAATGAGTAAAGAGACTTGCCGGTAACGAGATTGAACTAGGTATTGAGATACCGACGATCGAATCTGGGGCAAGTAACATACCGATGACAAAGGGAACAATGTATGTTGTTATGCGGTTTGACCGATAAAGATCTTCGTAGAATATGTGGGAGCCAATATGAGCATCCAGGTTCCGCTATTGGTTATTGACCGGAGACGTGTCTCGGTCATGTCTGCATAGTTCTCGAACCCGTAGGGTCCGCCCGCTTAAAGTTTCGATGACAGTTATATTATGAGTTTATATGTTTTTATGTACCGAAGATTGTTCGGAGTCCCGGATGTGATCATGGACATAATGAGGAGTCTCGAAATGGTCGAGACATGAAGATTGATATATTGGACGACTATATTCGGACACCGGAATGGTTCCGGGGGTTATCAGATATATACCGGAGTACCGGGGGGTTACCAAACCCCCCCCCCCCCCGGAGGTTATTGGGCCTCATGGGCCCAATTGGTGGAAGAGGAGAGGCGGCCAAGGGGCAGCCGCGCGCCCCCCCCCCCCCCCCAGTCCGAATTGGACAAGGAGGGGGGCGGCGCCCCCCCCCCCTTTCGTTTCCCCCTCTCTCTCTCCTTCCCTCTCCTCTCCTAATCCAACAAGGAAAAGGGAGGGCGGGAGTAGGACTCCTCCTGGCGCGCCCCTCCTGGCCGACCACCTCTCCCCTCCTTGCTCCTTTATATACGGGGGCAGGGGCACCCTAGAGACACAACAATTGATTTGATCTTTTAGCCGTGTGCGGTGCGCCCCTCCACCATAGTCCACCTCGATAATACTGTAGTGGTGCTTAGGCAAAGCCCTGCGTTGGTAGAACATCATCATCGTCACCACGCCGTCGTGCTGACGAAACTCTCCCTCAACACTTGGCTGGATCGGAGTTCGAGGGACATCATCGGGCTGAACGTGTGCTGAACTCGGAGGTGCCGTGCGTTCGGTACTTGATCGGTCGGATCATGAAGACGTACGACTACAGCAACCACATTGTGCAAACGCTTCCGCTTTCGGTCTATGAGGATACGTGGACAACACTCTCCCCTCTCGTTGCTATGCATCACCATGATCTTGCGTGTGCGTAGGAATTTTTTTGAAATTACTACGTTCCCCAACACCTTCCCCGAGGGCGTGCCCACCCCCTGGGCGCGCCCTGGTGCCTCATGGGCCACTGCTCCATCTTCTGGTCATTTCCCAAAGCTTCCAGGGTCTCTTATGTCCAGAAAAAATCTCCAAAAAGTTTTGTGGCATTTGGACTTCGTTTGGTACCGATATTCTGAAAAACCAAAAACAGGCAAAAAACAGCAATTGGCACTGGGCAAGTTAATAGGTTAGTCCCAAAAAAGGATATATGATTGCTTGTAAATGCATATAAAACATCCAAGATTGATACTTTAATAGCATGGAGCAATAAAAAATTATAGATATGTTGGAAACGTATCATATGATAGTTTGATAGCAGTAGTAACGGTAGCAATTGCAATGGTAACAGTAACAGTAGCAGTTTTTGTAGTGAGTGTAACAGCAATAGCATCAGCAAAAGTAACTTAGCAAAGATCAGTATATGAAAAGCGTAGGCATTGGATTAGTGATGGATGTTTGTGTTGGATGATATTCATCATATAACAGTCACAACCTGGAGCGATACACAATAGCTCCAATTCATGAATGTAATGTAGGCATGTATTCCGTATATAGTCATACTAGCTTATAATAGAACTTGCATGACATATTTTGTTCTCGTGGCAGCAAGGTCCATAGGGATATTAAAGAGAACCACAACAAAGCATTAACACATGGTGAATACATGAACTCCGCGAATTACAGTCATCCTCGGAGAGTATCCCAGACAATTGTCACTATGGGGTCTACGGATCAGAATAATAACAAGTGCATATGACTAGCAGATATGATCAAGAACTCAAATATATTCATGAAAACATAGAGGGTTCATATCTGAGATCATGGCACTCGGACCCTGGTGACAAGCATTAAGCATAGCAAAGTCATAGCAACATCAATCCAAGAACATAGTGGATACTTGGGATCAGTCCCTAACAGATTGACTCGATTACATGATAAATCTCATCCAACCCCATCACCGTCCAGCAAGCCTAAGAAGGAATTACTCACTCCCGGTAGTGAGCATCATGAAATTGGTGATGATGATGGAGACGAATCCCCCTCTCCCGAGCCCCGAACGAACTCCAGATCTGGCCTCCCGATGTAGAACAGGAGGTGGCGGTGGCTCCGTGTCGTAAAACTCGATGAAACTTCTTCTTCTATTTTTTCTCGGGGAAAAGGAATTTATAGGCTTGAGATAAGGGTCAGTGGAGCCACGTGGGCCCCACAAGACAACTGGGTGCACTTGGGGGTGGTCGCTCCCTGTTGCCTTGTGGGCAACAGGTGGCCCCCCTCTGTTGGGTCTTGACTCTAGTATTTTTTATATTCCATAAAAAATCTCCATAAAGTATCATCCAATTCCCAGAACTTTCTTTTCTGCACAAAAAACAACACCATGGTAGTTTTACTGAAAACATCGGCAGTCCGGGTTAGTTTCATTCAAATCATGCAAAATACAGTCCAAAACAAGAGCAAAAGTGTTTGGAAAAAGGCTAGGCCTTCCCTTCTATTCTGGCATTTCTGCAGTATAGTCCAAAGATATAGCCCAATTCCTTTGATATAGATGGATACTTAGTATAGATCTGATGTAAGTCTTGCGAGTACTCTGGATGAGGACTCACGGTTACGTTGCTACCTCTTTCCCCATCTACCTGATTGCTGTGATCAGATGACGGAGCCCAGGAGCCAGCTGATATCGCTGAGGGCTACTACTACCCCGGCGGAGCCTACTACTACGTAGAGACCGCCGACGACCCGTAGTAGTTAGGAGACTCCCAGGCAAGAGGCATGCGCCTTTTTTTATCCAGATATTGTTGTTTTGCTAGCCTTCTTAAGGTAGACTTGTTTATCTTATGTCTATACTCAGATAATGTTTGTTCCGCTGACTTATGTATTCGAGCCCTCGTGGCCCTGGCTTGTAATATAAAGTTGTATGACTTTAATTTGTGTCTAGAGTTGTGTTGTGATATCTTCCCGTGAGTCTTTGATCATGATCCTGTGCATTTGCGTGTATCATTAGTGCATGATTAAGTCGGGGGCGTCACAACATGTCACAGTTCCAACTAAACTAAAAATGTTCTTATGGAGGTTGGCCCGACATTCCCTTCCTACTGAGGATGTGTGAAAACATAGGAATATGGCAACAGGGCATTCATGCATTGTATGCGAGATGAAAGAGTTGTGGAGGCACAGCTTGATCGAGTGCGCGATGGCACGCTGTGTTTGGGCATTGGTTGACCTGCTATTGCTTGAACACTTGATTGCTACCACTGATCCATCAGCGAGAAACTGATTGTTCTCGATGATGGAAGTCCTCTCTCATGATGAGCTTACACGGTTGATAGTTACGATATGGGCAATATGGACTGTCAGGAGGAAACTCATTAATGAGGAGATACATCAAAGCATGCTCTCCACACACCTGTTTGTCACAAGGTTTATAGCAGAGCTCGATCAGTTAAAAGAGAACGGCCAACAAGTCACAACTAGAGCTCCTAGGAGAAACAACAGGATCCCACCCCTCATGGGGTTTGTAAAGTTCAATTTCGACGTAGATGTGCCCGTTGATCATAACAGGGGAACTGCAGCGAGTATTTGCAGGGATAGAGATGGTACATATTTAGGAGCTTCGGTTTTGGTGATTCAGGGAATGTTAGATCCATCCGTACTAGAGGCGTTGGCGTGCAAAGAAGCTCTTGGTTTGGCCGAAGATCTGGGATTACATCATCTGCATATAGCATCAGATTGCCAAGAGGTAGTGAAGAGTATTCGAGATGGCGCTGGTGGAGCTTTTGGAGGGATCATACGGGAGATACAACAAAGAAAACTTTCTTTTATTTCATGTAATTATGTGCATGAATTTCGAGCTACTAACTATGCAGCTCATAAAGTAGCTACGCAGGGTACAATTTTTCCATAGGGAAGACATGTTCGGTTTGGTTTACCCCACGGTGATCTTGTAATATCTGATGAACACTGGGATTGAGTAATAAAGCTTGGTTATTTTGACTCGAAAAAATACCTCTAGAAAGTGTCAGCCTGGCCGGGCATGGTCTTCACCTTCACCATCACTTACGGTCGAGGCTTATGGAAACAATCTTACAAACGTATGTGGCATCTCCTAATTCACTCCTACGCCCTGAAATCCAGGGGTGGGGCCCCTCTCCACCCAACCAGGTGACAACAATCCCGTCTGTAGCCTTGAATTCATGAAAAACTGTCTGTAGCTGTAGCATGGCTGGTTTTTAAATGTTATGTTCAATCTGGAACAGAAAATTGTCACTATTTTTTACGGTAGCTCAGTCTGACCTGTTGAAACTGGCGCGCTCAAATTATCGGGTTTTGTTGAGCCATATCTTAAAATATGGACGCGTCTAGCCGGCAGCCGGCTGCCCACTAGCACTCCGTGGTGGCTGGTTGAAAAAGGTAAGTTTTTGTCTCCCTGACTCATATTAGAAAAAGTAAACAGGTGTGGACATATGCGAAGAGGATAAATAATTGTAAAGTATCCATGTGAACAGTTGTGAACGTATTTAATTTGTGTTTTCAGTTTTTAAAAAATCATAACTTTCAAACCGCACGTCGAAATTAAGATCCGTTTTCACTTTTGGAACCCTCGTGGCGTGCTCTTCGAAACTAGATCCCACATGGCTATGTTTTGACGGAAAAAAAAATTGTGCAATTTTTTTCCTGTTTTGTGCAACTGCCTAGTCGTCGGCGTGCAACTACCTGACAGGCATATGCAACTTTTCTCCTATACCGTAAACATGCAGATTTCAATGATGATGCAAAACTAACTCCTTCCAATGAGATGTGCAACTTCATCTGTTACCCAGGCCAACTGCATAGTAGTTGATCTGCAACTTTTCCCTGCCCGTAGATGTGCTTCACTATTTGCTGCATCGGCCAACAACCTAATAGTGGATGTGCAACTTCGTATACTGCCACAGCCAACTGTCTAACTGTGATTAGCAACTTTCTCTCGTACCCCATGGATGTGTAGTTTTATTGCTAGCACACGGCCCAAACCACCCCCCTAGTGAGTTTTGCAACTTTAGCACTCTGTTTATATGCAACTTTTTACCATTCAACTGATGTGCAACTTCATATATTGCCCCTGGCCAACTACTTAGCAGACTATGTGCAACTCTGTTTGTTGGTCCCGCCAATTGAAAATACAGGTCCACAAATAGAGAGTGTAGGGAGTTGCACATTGACTAATAGGCAGTTGGCTTGAACAATAGACCAAGTTGCACATATCCCTTGCAGGGGAGGTGGGGGTAGGGTGTGCCAACAGTGAAAAACTACGCATCCACGAGTAGGGAGGAGAGTTGCACAACGACTACTAGGTAGTTGGTTGGGACAGTAGACTAGTTGCACCATATAGCACGAAAGTTGGCATCGAAAAAATTTCGTCGAAACATACCCATGTGGGATCTAATTTCAAAGATCTCGTCACGAGAAATCTAACAGTGAAGACGAATCTAAATTCCGACGCATGGTTTGAAAGATATGACTTTTTAAAAATTTGAAAAACCCGAAATAAGTAGACGTGGATCTATTTTTGGTCACATGTGACAAGTCTGACCGCATTTAATGCTAGTAGTCACATGCACTAGCAGACAATACATGCATGTATGCATGCGAGTGACAGAGCGACTGCTCGTTCTCTTCAATAAGCGCGCGTGCACTTTTAAGATTTTAGGTTAAAATATTCTCCATTAATGCCGCATATTAGCATGCGCTTATTCGTGGACAAATGCAGTCTGTTGCCACTGGCAGCTTAGAGATACTCCGCAGCCCACGCAAAAGGCCAAAACTCCGCAGCCAGTGGCATAAGTGCGTACACATAAAGCATGACTCATGAGGTAGCTACTTATCAATCATCGCAAAGTTGAATTGGGGTACAAGTGCTCAGACACAGATCACACTAGTTTAGTGAAGAATGGAGACGAGACGTCCAGCGGTTTCCGCCGTGTCCGTGGGGGCGGTGGTGCTGATCCTGGCTTGGTCGCCGGCGGCGGCCGTAGCAAGCGGTGGCTGGATGGACGCGCACGCTACCTTCTACGGCGATGAGACCGGAGCTGAGACCATGCGTAAGCAAACTAACTACTCAGATTCGACCCCGCATCATCACGCGAAGTTTTTACCTAATTAACATTCTCCACGGGATGCCTGCATGTGCCATGCAGAGGGTGCGTGTGGGTACGGTAACCTATTCCAGCAGGGGTACGGGCTGGACACTACAGCGCTGAGCGTGGCCCTCTTCAGCGACGGCTGGTCCTGCGGCGGCTGCTACGAGATCCAGTGCCACGGCGACCCGCACTGCAAGCCCGGCGGAGCGCCAGTGACGGTGACGGCAACCAACCTCTGCCCGGCCAACTACTCCAAGCCCTACGAGAACTGGTGCAACCCGCCGCTGAAGCACTTCGATCTCTCCAAGCCCATGTTCCTTCGCCTCGTCACCGACTTCCACGTCGGCATCATCCCCGTGCAGTACCGACGCGTGCCTTGCGCCAAGAAGGGCGGCATCCGGATAGAGATGACGGGCAACCAGTACTGGGTCGGCGTGCTCGTCTTCAACGTCGCCGGTCCCGGCGAAGTCAAGGCGTTGGCCGTGAAAGGGGCCAAGGACGGGCAGTGGCGGAACATGAAGAGGAACTGGGGACAGATCTGGGACGGAGATGTCCAAAATCTCGTCGGGCAGGGGCTCTCGTTCCGTGTGGTCGCAAGCGACGGCCGCTCCGTCGTCCTCGGCGCCGTCGTGCCGGCAAGCTGGACGATCGGCCAGAGCTTCGAGGGCAAAGAGCAATTCTGATAGATCAACCAACGTAGCTTGTAAGTGTAACAATGCTAGGTACAATAATTGCTAGTCATGTATGTGTTTCTGCATCCTTAACATTTGCTACCGTAAGTCATCAAACTATGGTGCTGCGTGAGTGCGTGTTCACTTCTGATTCGGGGTATACATTTGTTGTTGTTTTTTTACATTAATAATTTCAGTTACCCTAAAAAATGCAGTTAAACCATTCTACAGATAATTAATTAGCATATTTGAGTTACTCACTTGATGGTCATTATTAGTAGGGTATTCAGTTACCCATAGTGATCATAGTGGGAGTAACTTAGCAAGTAAACAAATTTGCTTATGTAGCATGTAGTTAATGAGAGGATGGCTGTTCAGAGTAACATAATTACTGTAACATAACACAACCCAAAGTAAATTGAGTCTATAATCTAAAAAATTCAATCATCTATGATACTACTTCTATGTCATTTTCAACTATAAAGGTAATAACATTGACTATTGTCATATGGATGGCACTACTCTAAGTTACTCCACACTATGTCTTAGCCTAACATAAGTGATAACATTACACATATTTAGGAAAAATAGATGATGTGGCAAATAATTAATGAGGAAAGCGAAGCTTGTGGTAACATAATATGTTACCGAAACATCACACATACCAAGACAAAATCAATCTACAACCTACTCCTTCCGCGAACAAGTGTACTTTAAACTTTTGTCGTAAGTCAAACTGTCAAAGATTTAAAATTTTGATCAACTTTATAGAAAAAGACAACAGCATTTATAGCAATAAATTAGTATGACTAGGTCCATTTTAAAAAGTACTTTCATAATGTACCGACTTGATGTCATATATGTTACTACGCTTTTCTATAAAGTTGATCAAATTTTAAAACTTTGACTTAAGACAGAAGGTAGAAGTGCTCAAGTGCACTTATTCACGGACGAAGGGAGTAATAAATAAAGTGTTGCATGACATTTTTACTACCAGTTATAGAGGTAATAACTTAGACAAGTAACATAATTACTTCTCACTGTGACTAGGCAAAGAAAATAAAATTGTGATAATATTATTTTGAGAATAAATGTGAGAGTAATGTCCCGCGAAACAAAGAGGAACGAGTAAGTGCGAATGGTGGCATCATAGTTGATCAATTCTGCCATGAAAACAAAGAGTAGTTGAATTGTTTTTTTTAGGGATTAAAAAAAGAGAGTAGTTGATCATGTTAGACAAAGAAATACATTTGAGTTAGAGATAAAGAGATACAATAGAATAGAGGCTCCTCCTCTTGGGCGCTTAAGCGCCACTTGGTGAACTAGTGACCAGGACGTCGCCCGCATGGATCTGGGCCAGTAACGCGCGCTGCCTTCCGCTCACTCGCTCCTTTTTTTCTTTCTCTCCTATATTTTTTACAGTAGGTACAAAAATCGCCATTTATAGTATAAAATATTCATGACATTTTAAAAAAGTTTTAGACTTTAAAAAATCATGAAATTGAAAAAAAACTGGTCCACAAAAAACAAAAACAAAAGTCAAAGAATAAACCGGCAGGAAGCTTCAGAAGCTTCCCAATCCCTACCCAGAAAAGCTTGTGGGAGCCTCCCTGAACGGGGAAAGGGAACTTCCCCGCTCCTGCTTTACATGGGGACGTCCTATCTGCCGCTTATTGCGGCAGATTGTCGGGCAAACGCACAGGTGGCCCCGACTGTGCCGACCCACTGACGAACGAGCGATGTGCCAACGATCGACTACTGTATCGACTTTAAACTGGCAAAAAAAAGTCAAGCAATACCATGGATCGAACACGAGAACTCAAGCAAACAATCTTTGTGTGCTAACCACCATAGACAATGAGAGCTCATTACTTATTACCGCAAGCTTATCAGAACCAATATCGACGTAGGTCCAAACATTTCCTTTTTCTTTTTTTTCATTTCGTGTTTTTGATGAATTTTTTAAGTGAATTTTTTTTCTCGAACCTGAAATTTGATCACAAATTAAAAAAAGTTCTTGTTTTCAATTTTTTTGCAAATTTCAAAAAATGCTCATGTTTTCAGAACTAGTTTGTACTTTACAAAAAAGTTCAAAAACTTTAGAAATTCTTCGCTTTTTTGGAAAATGTTCAAGCTTTCAAAATTGTTCATGTTTATAAAAAAAATCCGATTTTTGTGAAATGAATGCTTAATGAAACATGAACACTTTTCACTCAAAATATTTCCTAAACACATGAACATTTTCTAAAAATTAAGAACCTTTTTTGAATCAAACTACATTTTCTAAAAAAGAATATTCTTTGAAAGTCCTAACAAAATTAAAAAATGCGAACAAATTTTAAAAAGGGAACATTTTTTGAAACTCCAGAACAAATTTCAATACGGGGAAATCGTTTGAAATTTTGCAGACAATACAATAGGATTTTTTTTTGAAACATGAACGTTATTTGAAAACATGATTTTTTTAACTCCCTGAACATTTTTTGAAACTCCAGAACAAATTTAAAAACCTGAACACTTTTTGAAACTCCTGAGTAAATTATAAAACACGAACATTTTTGGAAAAAATAGCAACTGTTTTGAAACACACGAACATTTTTTGAAATAAACTTAAAATTTAAATTTAAAAATTTAAAATAAGAAAAGGAAAATAAAAAGAAACAGAAAATGGGAGATAAAAGAACGAGGAAAAATAAAAAATAGAAACCGAAAAGAAAAAGAAAAAAATTAGTATTTTTTCAATTACTGAACAATATTCTTTGAAAACATGAACATATCAAAATTTGAAAATGAGAACATTTCTCAGGAAAATTTGAAATTACTGAACATTTTTAAAGCATGAACATGTTTTCATTGTGAACAAAATTTGAAAACCATAACATTTATTTAAATTCCGCATAGACTTTTCGAAACACAAACCTTTTTTTTGAAAATGTGAACACAATTTGAAAACGAGATTTTTTTTATAATTGGGAGCAAATTTTTAAAAATAAGAACATGTTATGAAATACTGAATAAAAGGAAACATAAAAAGAAAAAACGAAAGAGCGAAGAAAAAAATGAAAACAGAAAAAGAAAAGAAAACTAAAAATTAAAAAGAAAAATAAACAAAAAGGGAAAAGGGGGAATTGGAAAAACCGATTCAGTACCCTTCTAGAAGGTTCTCAAAACCAGAAAAAACTGGCTGGGAACCATCTTTTTTTTAGTAACAAGCTGGGAACCGGGAGCTCCTAGTTAGCGCTACAAGCGCACAGCTGCTGGCGGTCACCGGAGACGCATAGTGGACCGGCCCAGAAAACTGCTAAAAGAGCAAACATGAAAAAATGGTAGTGCCCAAACAACAAAACGGAGAGCCGAGAATCGCAGGCAGGACACCAAGGACAACGGCACGACATGACAACCACTGTGCTGGCATCCCTTCGTTGTTTACTAGCAGGAAATATTTCTATTTGTCCAAGTACAAGTGATTAAAAAACGTATATTTCAATAGAAAAACTCCTCCTAGTTCGAACATTAGTTGCTTCTCAAAAAAAAAAACTCAGGTATCAGTTGAACATTGAACCTTTGACCTATCATAGTTGACATCATTGACTTTTCAAAAATTGAAAAAAGTTCACCGTTTTTCAAAAAAAAATCAGAAATTGGAAAAAAGTACATAAATTTTAAAAATAAAAAGATGGACCGTTTTGGAAAAAGAGTTCATCAATATCTGGAAAAAAAGCACAAATTTTAAAAATGTAAATTTTGAAGAAAAAAGGTTCATCATAATTTGAAAAAAATCACAGATTTGAAAAGTTCATCGTATTTTTGGAAAAAGCTCATTGATTTTAAAAAAAGTCATTGATTTTGAGAAACGTTCATCGATGTTTAAAAAAGTTAACCATAACATGGAAAAAAGTTCATTAAATTCGATAAAAGTTCATCCATTTTGAAAAAAGTTCAGGGAATTTGAAAAGAGTTCATCAAACTTGAAAAACTTTCAATGATTTTGAAAAAAGTTCATCAAAATTCAAAAAAGTTCATCAACTTTGGAAAAAGTTCATTGAATTTGAAAATAGTTCAATGATTTTGAAAAGAGTTCATCAAATTTGAAGAGTTCATCAAATTTGAAGAGTTCATCAATTTTGAAAAAAACCATCGGTTTTTCTAGAAAAAACAAAACACAAAATTGTTTTTGAAAAACACGCATTTAAATGAACAAAAAATAAAAAAACAAGAAAACGAAAACCTGAATAAAATGGCACCGAAAAATGACCAAAGAATTGAAAAACCCCTGTTTGGAAAGCTTCTCGAAGAGGACAATAAAAACAAGGAAAGAAGTTTCAAAACACAAGTCATTGCATGGCGTAGTTGTTCTGGTTGCTTGAGTAGAAGCAGCGGGTCGTGCGTTCGAATTCTTGCTGGCTCACATTTTTTAATATTGTAAATAGAAAGAAAAAAAACGGATACATGCAGGCCGGTGTAACATCCCAAAATTCTAAATTTTGAAATGTTAATTATTTAAATATAATTTATTAAAATTTGCTTGTAGTGCTTATTGTTAGTTAATTTTGACTAGGATTTGCAGCTTTTGGAATTTCAGCTTTTATTAAAAGAGAGGGGAAAAAATGACTTTCCCAATTATTCATTTTCATCTTATTTTGGGTTGGAGAATATTCAGACTATTTCCAATTTAAATATGAGAGAGGATGACATGACTTCCTCAAGGAGTAATATTGAGCTGGCTCACCTTTTTTAATATTGTAAACAGAAAGAAAAAAACAGATACATGCGGGCCGGTGTAACATCCCAAAATTCTAAATTTTGAAATGTTAATTATTTAAATATAATTTATTAAAATTTGCTTGTAGTGCTTATTGTTAGTTAATTTTGACTAGGATTTAGAGCTTTTGGAATTTCAGCTTTTATTAAAAGAGAGGGAATAAAATGACTTTTCCAATTATTCATTTTCATCTTATTTTGGGTTGGAGAATATTCAGACTATTTCCAATTTAAATATGAGAGAGGATAACATGACTTCCTCAAGGAGTAATATTGAGCTGGCTCACCTTTTTTAATATTGTAAACAGAAAGAAAAAAAACAGATACATGCGGGCCGGTGTAACATCCCAAAATTCTAAATTTTGAAATGTTAATTATTTAAATATAATTTATTAAAAATTGCTTGTAGTGCTTATTGTTAGTTAATTTTGACTAGGATCTGGAGCTTTTGGAATTTCAGCTTTTCTTAAAAGAGAGGGAATAAAATGACTTTCCCAATTATTCAATTTCATCTTATTTTGGGTTGGAGAATATTCAGACTATTTCCAATTTAAATATGAGAGAGGATGACATGACTTCCTCAAGGAGTAATATTGATGAACAATTGAATATTCTCCCATCTGAATTTTGAATATTTAAAACAATTCTAACTCGAAAATAAATTCTTATGAGAGAGGGAAATATGGCTCCTTCAATGTTAAAGAGAGTTGGAAATTCTTGAATATGTTATTTGAATATTTCTTTGGAGTTCAAAAATATTTCGTGGAACATTTTATAAGTGTCAAAGTAAAGTTTACGAAAATATTATATGTATTTTTTATAAATATTTTGGACTAGAAAAATGTTTACTATGTTGTATGTGACTATATTTGTGTTTTTGGATGTCCTGGTATTTTTATAAAATGATTTTGATCATCTTTGGAGCTAACATCCTTTCTGTACCTAAAATAAATAAATAGAAAATCATAAACCTATTCTACTCTAATCCTACCCAGCTACCCCGGTGGCCCAGTTCCTTTCGGCCGCTCATGCACGTGACACAGCGCAGCAGCAGCCCAGCATGTCGAAGGCCAACAGCAGCGACGCCCTAGACTTTTTTCTCTCTTCTTTATATTCTTACTAGTAAACGTGCACGTGCAACGCACGTCTCAATCAAACCATGTCAAATTCATACTCTAGGATGACCCATTCTCTATAAACAAAAGGAGAAGTAAAAACCCATCAATTATCTTTTGACGATAACAAGCAGACCACGGGAATCACAACTGTATAAAAAAATGTCACAAATCAATGGCAACCGACTGGCTGGATAACTTCTCCGCGGAGAATGTAAGGACGTAGCCTATTTACTCTATTGTATAGTAAAAATGGAATCAAATATCCTATGAAGATTTCAGAATGTTTGTTTTCATGATGAAAAGCAAAGGAACACAAACATTGTCCAAGTGGTGTCAATGCAAAGTTGGAACAAAGAAACCCAAAAATTAGCAGTCTTGGGAGAATTGAATTAGTTTTCTTCTTGGATTCAGGCTACTTGTTATCGTCAAAATTTGAAGGATCGACAGTTGCAGTAATACCACCCATTGGGAGTCATAGCAGGCCCCGCCTGCGAGCAGAAAGAGTCGGAATTTCTTTGCCCCGTTCTTACTTTATCTCAGCTTCTCATGGAGTGGAATTACAGTTCAGACAGCCAGTATCTATTGTGTATATAGTTGCAGAACATCTAAAAGCTAAAAACAGGTCGATAAAGCGTTATATTCATGGTAAGGAAATGGGGAGAGGGAATTCTACAATTTCTCGATGACATGGATGGCATGCAAGCAACCCTTTCTCTACCATATGCTTAGTTCTGACAATATTAAACATGAGTTAAACATGTAGTCGTGCTTACATCTTAGCAGTGCAGAAAGGTTGCCATTATAGAATGGGAAACTATACAATATGGGGAAATTGGGCATGTGCACATCAAGGGCTATAATAATTATTGTTAGGCAAAGCTAAACAGGATTGGAAAAAGAATCCACACAAAATTTAGGATGACCAAAGCCACTCAAAGACCTTTCTAACTAAGATGAATATACACTCAGGACAAGAAAACATACTAAATTAACACTCGATAGATGAGTTTAATGGCTAAAATGAAGGAAATACGTAATGTCATGGCGCTTTTAGTTATTCATGTGCAAATCCAACAGTAAGCATGATCTGATGAAAGACGCAAAGATTCAAAGTTATCAGTTGATACAAAATGTGCTGAAATATATATACAGAAGACGTAAAGATTCAAAGTTATCAAATAAGAATGTAAAGGACCCAGGTTTGTCTCAGGTCATTTACAATCTCAAACGATGAAAGCTTGTTTTCTGCAAGTTCACCAAAGGTTCTAATTTACTACTTTTTACTCAAAGATCTGTTGTCGACTGATCTCAGAATCTTATGGCTGAGATTAACATAATTGTAGAAAGCAACATCAACTTAAATTTTATAGTCTGCATTGGAAACCACCAAACAGTTTCCAGAAAGATGTTTTTTGAAGACCAGAGGGCAGAGGGAGTATATGACTTACATTTGTTTAGGAAATAGGAATAATGCAGGTAAACCTATACAAAGAGCACACATATATGCATCCGTACCAGGTAATCTCTAGCTACTCATGACTTCAAACCAGAGGCAGAGTATACAAGATAGAATTCCCATATACGAATGAACTTCTCATCAAAGCCCAGTTTCAAAACTTGACTGCAAGAAAAAGGAAGTGATAAGAAATTAGAAATTAATACTACCTGAGCAACCAAGTGGAACATATATGTAGATAATCGTCACAGCAGTATTCTTCATGTAGTGAGTTTCAAGTGATACTTACTCTTTGTTGGCCATGAGTTAAACATGACAAGTGATACTTATTCTTACCACCACCTGCCCCTGCTTCGCGTTGTTGCTTGTCCGTCGTGGCCGTGCAGCCGCTGCCGCTGTGTGCTACACATGTGTTGCTGTCCGCCGATGTGCCGCTGCTCCCCGCCGCCGTCGCCTCCCCGGCTGACCCCACAAGACACAAGCCATAACCATTCATATCCTCTGCACCTTGTTATCTCAGTGTTGTAGCTAAAGTGCAATTCACACACATGAAACATCATGCAGTTTATTCACAAATTTTACTTCAAAAAATATTTTAAAATAAAATGGTGCCTCAGCTTATGCGAAAAGTGAAATATCTGGAAATATAACTTCATAGACTCTAGTGTTATAAAAATTACATCCCAATAACTTTTTGAAACACATATCTGCACTGGAAAAATCAGATCCTTCCTTCTAGGAAGGTGATCTTCGTGACCTTCTTCCACCCTGGCTTCACATCAATAGTCGGGATCTCCTCGTCTTTTTACACATAGTCGCCATGAGGATGTAGTGTTTAGTGTTTATTTTAGCATCTAAAATCAGTTTGTTGTTCTATCAAAGACAAGTAAGCTTGCAAGTGCAATGCATGTCTTGTTAAAAAACAAATACGCAAAGCACGTCTGAACTACAAACATACTTTTATGATTTTAGATTCAAGTTACTATTAAGCAAACACATAAATTTATACGCATGCTTATGCCAGATTAAATTTTGGCAACCTGACTTGTCCATATATTATGTACACTAAACTGATGGTAAATTCATCTAACTGTAGGCAAATCACAAGAAAGTTGGCATGTTAATCCAGGCCTGGTGTGTTACCTCAAATGAATTAGCTGATCTCTTGCCCACTGTAGTGGCTTGGCGAAACTTCCCGGCTCCTTAAGAAGAAAGTTAGATAGCTTCCTCTTGATTTAAGATTCAGCAATAGACTTCCAGCGGAAAAACATTGTCCAATCTAGTATATAGAACAAACTACTTCTTTCTGAATTGGACTTCCACTTGTTGCTTCATTAGTGCTTTAGTTTTTCGAGCTGCCTTTCCTCCAATCCCAGATAGCAGTAGAGACGCTGATGCCTAAACAAGCTGCATAGTCGATCTAAGAAAACAACACAGGAACAAAAAGTTCATGAATACCAGCTGGAGTTGCAAGAACTGAAGTGACCTGACTCTAAAAAAAGATTTGATGTATTTCCAAATGGAACATGTCAAGAGCAGGACAGGAAGCAGAAAAAAAGATGGCCTGAAACAAATCACGCACGCGCATGCAATTAGCACTTACCAGCAATCACATGATTCTCATTCTTGGACTGAAACACTGCCAGATTCCGCAAACAGATTGCAAGTATCAGCTTTCATGCACCGCTTGCTTACATGCCCTGAAGAATATAAGTAGATGAAATCAAGTGCCATTTATTTGATCAGTCTCTATCATGTTCATGCGATACTGACAAGAAATGCCATGACTGAATCTCAGTGCATAGTATTGTGCAACAGAATTATCTTAGTCCATCATCATGACTTCTATACATCTATACTAATATAATCTCTATATGCTTTCTGCTCTAGGTAACAGTACGTGCATGCGAGAACAGTAGAAAATGGGAGGTGTGAAGTCCATTGTGGCCTGACGGCGGTCCTTCTCACTAGGAATCACACCCTCAAGACCTCAACATTGGGCGCAGGTGGGATACATCGGCGAAGCAAAGACGGTTCTCAGGGAGAGGCCATCAGGTGTCATCCTTGTTGGTGGTACGGTGACGGCACGAACCACCGACACCCGGACGCGAGCAAGACACCGCCCACGTCGAAATCGGTGACATCAAGGCCAAGATCCTGCGCCTCTCCTCTCGCCTCCACCACCACTCCGCACCTCCAGAGGTACGACAACCTGTAGCGGGATGACGCCGGAACACGTCCACGGGCGAAGGGGCTCAGCTAGGCTGCGGAGGGCGCCGATGGGGGGTGGTGACGGTAGAAAGAGGGGCGGCGCGAGGAGGAGGGGAAGGATGGAGCGGCGGCGCATGGAGGAAGGGAAGCGGTGATGTTTGCTCATGATATATCCATCCTTCTCGATCTGCAGGAGGAACGGCGCGGGGGCGTGAGGTTGTGCGGGAGTAACGGCGCGGGGCGTGAGGTCGTGCGGGCGGGGCCAGAGGTCGTGGGAACGTTTTGTTTTAGCGATCGATGGACTGTACGTACCTGGCTTAATCGTGGCTTGTTGGGTTAAACACAGAAAGATTATGAGCCATCAGATCATGTAGATGGATGGATATAATTGTTTGAATCTGTCCCTTTTTTTTTATAGGGGTAGTAGATACACCCGCTGACACCTCTGGCCCGCATGTCATCTCCTTCAAGGCGCCGTGTTCTTCCTGGACTTTGTTTTGTGAGGGGTGTTCTTCTTGGACTCAAGCGCCCGTTCCAACCTGCCCTCGATTCGGCTAGATCCTTAACCCCCCTATCCGATCCATGGACACCGGATGGTCCCTCTTGATCCCCTCGTCCGATTTGCTGGAATTTTGTCTATTTTGGGCCTAGCCCAATAATAGTTTCAGAAATTTCTAATAAATCCTAGAGGCCCACTTAGCTCATTTATGCAAGGCAAGGGATACTACTAAAGTTTAGTCCCACATTGCTAGTTGAGTGGGAGTTGGACCTCCTTATAAGGGAGGTTCTTTCCTCACTTGTATGAGCATGAGAACAAGAGGGATATCCACGCGTGCTCCTCCTCCGCCGCCCGCCACGCCACGCCTCGCCATGACGCGCCGCGGGTTGTGGGTTGTGGGTTGTGAAAATGAGCCGAGCCGATATCTAAATTTTTGCCACGCACTATGGGTATACGAAAGGTCACACGAAAGCTGAAAAGATTTTTGCGAAAGTTGAGTTTGAATGCGAACGGTGCAGCCCTTCGCCTCCATCTCTTCGTTTCACCTCCCGTCGCTGCCCTCTCGCATCCTTCTCTTGTGCCTATAAAAGGGAGGTCGCTCCTCCCAGAGAGACGCACCAGAACCTCTTCCTCCTCTCGCCACAAGTTCCTGAGTACTGCGTTGCTGCTACGATCTTCCCCATCCCGGCTTGCGGCGTGCACCGCAGGTCGGGACAGTAGGCCTCCAAAACCGCACCTTTTGAGTCCTGTACGGGAGAAGGGTCATAAGGTTTTTGGGGAGCGCTCAACGCGACTACTGGCTGCTTCATCACGGACGATCCGGTCGCCAATGACTACTTCCCCGACGACGACTTCTTCCTCGTGAAATCTTGCACCACTAGAGCTCATACATTCAGATCTATGTGAAATGAATGGTGTTTTGACAAAAGGTGGAAAGAAATATTTCATGACGTTAATTGACGACTCCACTAGATACTGCCGTGTGTATCTTCTGAAATCTAAGGATGAGGCTTTGAACTTTTTCAAGATCTATAAAGCTGAAGTGGAAAACCAACTTGATCGAAAAATCAAGAGGCTTAGGTCCGACCGTGGTGGAGAGTATTTTTCCAATGAGTTTGATGCTTTTTGTGCGGAACATGGTATAATCCATGAGAGGACGCCTCCCTACTCACCTCAGTCAAATGGGGTGGCCAAAAGAAAGAACCGTACTCTAACTGATTTGGTTAACGCCATGTTAGACACATCGGGTCTCTCCAAGGCATGGTGGGGGAGGCGATATTGACATCATGTCATGTCCTGAACCGAGTCCCCACAAAGAACAAAGAGATAACTCCATTCGAGGAATGGGATAAGAAAAGGTTAAAACTCTCTTATCTACGAACATGGGGTTGTTTGGCGAAAGTCAATGCTCCAATTTCAAAGAAGCGGAAGCTTGGACCAAAGACTGTGGATTGTGTTTTCCTGGGATATGCTTTTCATAGCATTGGCTATAGATTCTTGGTTGTAAAATCTGAGGTACCTGACATGCATGTCGGTACGATCATGGAGTCGAATGATGTGACTTTCTTTGAAGATATCTTTCCCATGAAGGATATGTCTACCTCATCTAATCAGGAGATGCCTAGTTCATCGAATCAGGAACCAGTTACAATTACCAAACCTGCCATTTCGATAGAACACTTTGAAAGTCCTGTGGAGGAGAACAATGAAGTTCCTACTAGGAGCAAGAGACAGAGGATTGCAAAGTCCTTTGGTGATGATTTTCTTGTGTATCTCATAGATGACACTCCCAGTTCTATTTCAGAGGCCTATGCATCTGAAGATGCTGACTACTATTGAAAAGTTCTTGGCGAATGAAACTTGGGAGATAACTGATCGTCCTTATGGGTGCAAACCTATAGGATGCAAATGGGTATTCAAGAAGAAGCTTAGGCCTGATGGTACTATTGAAAAGTACAAGGCTCGGCTCGTGGCAAAGGGTTATACCCAAAAGGAAGGTGAAGACTTCTTTGATACTTACTCACCTGTGGCTCGACTGAGCACTATTCGAGTTCTACTTTCACTAGCTGCCTCACATGGTCTTCTCGTTCATCAAATGGATGTTAAGACTGCTTTCCTAAATGGAGAGTTGGACGAGGAAATTTATATGGAACAACCAGATGGGTTTGTACTAGATGGTCAGGAAGGAAAAGTGTGCAAGTTGCTAAAGTCTTTGTATGGACTCAAGCAAGCACCCAAACAGTGGCATGAGAAGTTTGAAAGAACTTTAACAGCTGCAGGCTTTGTTGTAAACGAAGCTGACAAATGTGTGTACTATCGCCATGGTGGGGGCGAGGGAGTTATCCTTTGCTTGTATGTTGATGACATACTGATTTTCGGAACAAATCTGAATGTTATTAAGGAGGTCAAGGATTTCCTATCTTGTTGTTTTGAGATGAAGGATTTAGGAGTGGCTGATGTCATTCTAAAATATCAAGTTGTTGAGAGACGATGATGGTGGGATTACATTGCTTCAATCTCACTATGTGGAAAATATCTTGAGTCGCTTTGGCTACAGTGACAGCAAGCCCTCTCCAACACCATATGATGCTAGTGTGTTGCTTCGAAAGAATCAAAGAATTGCTAGAGACCAATTGAAGTATTCTCAGATTATTGGCTTGCTTATGTACTTAGCCAGTGCTACAAGGCCTGACATCTCTTTTGCTGTTAGCAAACTAAGTCGGTTTGTTTCAAAACCAGGAGATGTGCATTGGAAAGCTCTACAGAGAGTTTTGCGTTATTTGAAAGGCACTGCAAATTATGGAATTCACTACATCGGGCACCCAAAGGTGTTTGAAGGGTATAGTGACTCAAACTGGATCTCAGATGCTGATGAGATAAAGGCCACGAGCGGTTATGTATTCACTCATGGAGGTGGCGCTATTTCTTGGAAGTCTTGCAAGCAGATCATCTTAACGAGGTCAACAATGGAAGCAGAACTCACAACACTAGATACAGCTACGGTGGAAGCAGATTGGCTTCGTCGGCTCTTGAATGACTCGCCGGTTGTTGAGAAACATGTACCAGGTGTCCTTATGAACTGCGACAATCAAACTGTGATCACGAAAGTGAGCAGCTCAAAGGATAACATGAAGTCATCAAGACACATTCAGAGAAAGTTAAAGTCTGTCAGGAAAATGAAAAACTCCGGAGTTATTGCATTGGATTATATCCAAATGTCTAAAAATCTGGCAGATCCTTTTACTAAGGGTCTATCACGTAATGTGATAGATAATGCATCGAGGGAGATGGGTATGAGACCCACAATATGAATTGTTCACAGTGGTAACCTATTCTTTGTGATCGGAGATCCCGTGAATTAGATGTGGAAGACAAGCTGTTGGTCAACTGAGAGGAGAGTATCCTTACTATTCACAATACCACTCCATGAAGATGCAATGCTCTCCTAATCTGCATGGCAGGTTGATATATATCTTAATGTCTTCTAAGTGGCTCATTAAAGCAGAGATGTTATCCTGCAGAACATCTTTTAAAGAACACACCTATATGAGTCTGATTGTCAAACGTCGCAATCTATGAGAGTAGGGTTCTCTCTAGTAAACTCATGAAAGGTCACGGAGTATGACGTATAAGCTCCACCCGCGGGGAAGACCCACGGTAGCCACGTATCGGTCAAGGCTTTATGTGAAGCTAGATTCGCAGAAAACTTGCAGTTCAAGGCCCAGTCCACTGTTCAAGTTGCTTACTAGTGTAGCATAGAGTTCTAGGTGGAAGTTCAACTTAACAGTCTCCACTACAGTACCGATATATAAAACAGTGTTTTGGAACCAAAGGCAATTTCTGTGTGCCTCTGGGATCTAGTGGGGGATTGCTGGAATTTTGTTTATTTTGGGCCTAGCCCAATAGCAGTTTCAGAAATTCCTAATAAATCCTAGAGGCCCACTTAGCCCATTTGTGCAAGGCAAGGGATACTACTAAAGTTTAGTCCCACATTGCTAGTTAAGTGGGAGTTGGACCTCCTTATAAGGGAGGTTCTTTCCCCACTTGTATGAGCATGAGAACAAGAGGGATATCCACGCGCGTTCCTCCTCCGCCGCCCGCCTCGCCACGCCACGCCACGCCTCATCATGACGCGCCACGGGTTGCGGGAACGAGCCGATATCTAAATTTTTGCCACACACTATGAGTATACGAAAGGTCACACGGAAGCTAAAAAGATTTTTGCGAAAGTGGAGTTTGAATGTGAACGGTGCAGCCGAGGGCTGCTGGCTGTTCGCTTCGCCTCCCTCTCTTCGTTTCGCCTCCCGTCGCTGCCCTCTCGCCTCCTTCTCTTGTGCCTATAAAAGGGAGGTCGCTCCTCCCAGAGAGACGCACCAGAACCTCTTCCTCCTACCGCCACAAGTTCCTGAGCACTGCGCTGCTGCTACGATCTTCCCCATCCCGGCTTGCGGCGTGCACCGCAGGTCGGGACAGTAGGCCTCCGAAACCGAACCTTTTGAGTCCTGTACGGGAGAAGGGTCATAAGGTTTTTGGGGAGCGCTCAGCGCGACTACTGGCTGCTTCATCACGGACGATCCGGTCGCCGACGACTACTTCCCCGACGATGACTTCTTCCCCGACGTCCATGATCTCCTCGACGACATGGCAGGCGAGGACACCGACCCCAAGTCCAGCACTTCTGCTGCTGTTGTCCCGTACGTGTTCTTGATAACCCACAAGTATAGGGGATCGCAACAGCTTTCGAGGGTAGAGTATTCAACCCAAATTTATTGATTCGACACAAGGGGAGCCAAAGAATATTCTCAACTATTAGCAGCTGAGTTGTCAATTCAACCACACCTGGAAACTTAGTATCTGCAGCAAAGTGTTTAGTAGCACAGTAATATGATAGCGGTGGTAGCGGCAACAAAAGTAAAGACAGCAAAAGTAATGTTTTTGGTATTTTGTAGTGATTGTAATAGTAGCAGCGGGAAAGTAAATAAGCGAGAACCAGTATATGGAAAACTCGTAGGCACCGGATCAGTGATGTATAATTATGCCGGATGCGGTTCATCATGTAACAGTCATAACATAGGGTGACACAGAACTAGCTCCAATTCATCAATGTAATGTAGGCATGTATTCCGTATATAGTCATACGTGCTTATGGAAAAGAACTTGCATGACATCTTTTGTCCTACCCCCCGTGGCAGCGGGGTCCTATTGGAAACTAAGGGATATTAAGGCCTCCTTTTAATAGAGAGCCGGAACAAAGCATTAGCACATAGTGAATACATGAACTCCTCAAACTATGGTCATCACCGGGAGTGGTCCCGATTATTGTCACTTCGGGGTTGCTGGATCATAACACATAGTAGGTGACTATAGACTTGCAAGATCGGATCAAGAACTCACATATATTCATGAAAACATAATAGGTTCAGATCTGAAATCATGGCACTCGGGCCCTAGTGACAAGCATTAAGCATAGCAAAGTCATAGCAACATCAATCTCAGAACATTATGGATACTAGGGATCAAACCCTAAAAAAACTAACTCGATTACATGATAAATCTCATCCAACCCATCACCGTCCAGCAAGCCTACGATGAAATTACTCACGCACGGCGGTGAGCATCATGAAATTGGTGATGGAGGATGGTTGATGATGACGACAGCGACGAATCCCCCTCTCCGAAGCCCCGAACGGACTCCAGATCAGCCTTCCCGAGAGGTTTTAGGGCTTGGCGGCTGCTCCGTATCGTAAAACGCGATGATTTCTTCTCTCTAATTTTTTTCTCTCCGAAAGCAAATATATAGAGTTGGAGTTGGCGTCGGAGGGCATCCAGGGGGCCCACGAGGTAGGGGCGCGCCCTAGGGGGGCGCCCCCCACCCTCGTGAGAAGGGTGTGGGCCCCCTGGTCTTCATCTTTGGCGAGGATTTTTTATTATTTTTTCTAAGATGTTCCGTGGAGTTTCAGGTCATTCCGAGAATATTTGTTTTCTGCACATAAAACAACACCATGGCAATTATGCTGAAAACAGCGTCAGTCCGGGTTAGTTCCATTCAAATCATACAAGTTAGAGTCCAAAACAAGGGCAAAAGTGTTTGGAAAAGTAGATACGTTGGAGACGTATCAACTCCCCCAAGCTTAAACCCTTGCTTGTCCTCAAGCAATTCAGTTGACAAACTGAAAGAAAGAAAGAAGAACTTTTACAAACTCTGTTTGCTCTTGTTGTTGTAACTATGTCAAGCCAGCATTCAAGTTTTTAGCATAGATCATAACTAACCATATTTGCAATAATTCTCAGGTCTCATAATTACTCATATCAATAGCATAATCAACTGGCAAGTCATAATAATAAATCTCGGATGACAACACTTTCTCAAAACAATCATAATATGATATAACAAGATGGTATCTCGCTAGCCCTTTCTGAGACCGCAAAACATAAATGCAGAGCACCTTTAAAGATCAAGGACTAACTAGACATTTGTAATTCATGGTAAAAGAGATCCAATCATAGTCACACCCAACATACATTAATAGTGATGAATGCAAATGACAGCTGTGCTCTCCAGCTAGTGCTTTTTAATAAGAGGGTGATGACTCAACATAAAAGTAAATGGATAGGCCCTTCGCAGAGGGAAGCAGGGATTTGTAGAGGTGCCAGAGCTCAGTTTTGAAATAGAGATAAATTGTATTTTGAGCGGTATACTTTCATTGTCAACGTAACAACTGAGAGATGGCGATATCTTCCATGCTAAACACATTATAGGCGGTTCCCAAACAGAATGGTAAAGTTTATACTCCCCCTCCACCAACAAGCATCAATCCATGGCTTGCTCGAAACAACGAGTGCCTCCAACATACATCAGGTCCCAGGGGGAGTTTTGTTTGCAATTAATTTTGATTTAGTTTGCATAAAGCATGGGACTGGGCATCCCGGTGACCAGCCATTTTCTCGTGAGTGAGGAGCGGAGTCCACTCCTCTTGAGAATAACCCGCCTAACACGGAAGATAAGGACAACCTTGGTTGATACATGAGCTACTCGAGCATACAAAACAGAATGATTATTTGAAGGTTTAGAGTTTGGCACATACAAATTTACTTGGAACGGCAGGTAGATACCACATATAGGAAGGTATGGTGGACTCATCTGGAATAACTTTGGGGTTTAAGGGATTGGATGCACAAGCAGTATTCCCGCTTAGTACAGGTGAAGACTGGCAAAAGACTGGGAAGCGACCAACTAGAGAGAGACAACAGCCATGTACATGCATTAAAATTAATAAACATTGGATGCAAGCATGACTAGGATATAATCCACCATGAACATAAATATCGTGAAGGCTATGTTGATTTGTTTCAACTACATGCGTGAACATGTGCCAAGTCAAGTCACTTAAATCATTCAAAGGAGGATACCACCCCATCATACCACATCATAATCATCTCAATAGCATGTTGGCACACAAGGTAAATCATTACAACTCATAGCTAATCAAGCATGGCACAAGGAGCTATGATCTCTAATTGTCATTGCAAACATGTTTATTCATAATAAGCTAAATCAAGAACGAGGGACTCATCATATTTACAAAAACAAAAGAGGTCGAGTTCATACCAGCTTTTCTCATCTCAGTCAGTCCATCATATATCATCATAATTGCCTTTCACTTGCACGACCGAATGGTGTGAATAATAATAAGAGTGTACGTGCATTGGACTAAGCTGGAATCTGCGAGCATTCAATAAACAGGAGAAGACAAGGCAATATGGGCTCTTGGTTAAATCAACAATAATGCATATAAGAGCCACTTCAACAATTTAATTAAGGTCTTCTCCTACTGACCCCCAAAGAAAAGAAAAAAACTAAAACTGTTTACACGGGAAAGCTCCCAACAAGCAAAAGAAGAACGGGAAATATTTTTGGGTTTTCTTTTTAATTATTACTACTACAGCAGAAAAATAAACTACTACTATTTTTTTGGTTTTTCTTAAGGTTTAACAAACACACAAGAAGAAAGCAGGAAAAAGAACATAAACTAGCATGGATATTACAGTGAAAAAGTATGAGCACCGACATCTAGCAATGAGTGTGTGTGAACATAAATGTAATGTCGGTGAGAAATACGTACTCCCCCAAGCTTAGGCTTTTGGCCTAAGTTGGTCTATGGCCACGACTGGCTTGGCGGATATCCATAATAATAGTTGTTGGGGTCGTACTGTGATGAGGAAGAATAGTTGGGATCATACTGATGTGCAGCGGTTATCGCCTGCTGAGCTGCAGCATGGAGTCGAGCTGCCTCCACTCTCCTCTCGTACTCTTCTGCCTCCTCTCTGGTAATAACATATCTTCTTTTTGTCTGTGAATCAAAGAAGGCAGGAGCAGGGAGAGTAATACGGAAAACACGTCGTTTATCAAAAATTAAACGATATAAGAGAGGTGATTTAGGCCTCTCAACAAACTGGTGCGAAGCCATAGAGTCATAATCTAAATATGTAGGAGGAAACTCCGTATCACCCTCATGAATGTCTATCTCAAGAAAATGAGCTAAGCGGGTTGCATAAATTCCTCCAAAGAAATCTCCATTATGTCTATTATGATGCAACCTACGAGCTACAATGGCTCCCATATGATAAGATTGGTCTCCTGACACAGCACTCCTAAGAATGCTAAAATCAGGGACACACATGTGACATGCTTCATCCTTAGCATTTATGCATCTACTGATGAACAAAGCAAAATAATGTATAGCAGGAAAGTGAATGCTCCCTATGGTAGCCTGCGTTATATCTCTAGATTCCCCCACAGTTATACTAGCAAGAAAGTTTCTAAATTCGGATTTAGGGGGATCCCTAACACTACCCCATGATGGAAGTTTGCAAGCAGAAGTGAAATCCTCTAAGTCCATGGTATAAGATTTATCATAGAAATCAAACATGACTGAAGGAGAATTACGCGAAGATGAATACTCAAACCTCCTCACAAATGAACTTGTGAGATCATGATACTGGGGGCATTTGTTAGCCTCAAAATCCTCAAGACCGGCATTGCACAAATATGCTTTGAATTCTTCCTTAATTCCCGCACGGTCCATAAAATTTTTCGACGGCCATTCGCAAGGCCGTACTGGAGCGTCTCTTGGTGGATCCTCGTCAGCATCGCGCATAGCAATCCTGGGTCCTTGCTTCTTAGAGGAACCACCTTGGAACATCTTCCTAAGCATATTGTTTTTCTCTGAAAAATTCTGAATTTTTTAGTAACTTCAAAATAAAAGTAAACCAAACTCAATAAAACTGATAGCAACTACTCCTACAAGTGCCTAGAGCCTATATCAAGCATTAGAACTACTTGGAACCATATAAATTTGACAAGCTCAAGAACATGGTCACCTATGCAGCACAAACTTGCAAAGAATAAAGCACTAGAACAAAAACTAATTGGACCAATGGAGGAGTCACATACCAAGGAACAATCTCCCCAAGCAGTTTTGCGAGAGGTGCTTTGAGCAAGGAGATTGAAAATCACAGCAAAAGTGGCTCGAACTCGTGCTTGAGTTGGTTTTTTGGGTTTGTGTGAGACAGAGGAAGAAGATGGGTGCTGGGATAAGTGGAGGAGGGCCACCGTGGGCCCACGAGGCAGGGGGGCGCGCCCTAGAGGGGGGCGCGCCCACCACCCTCGTGGCCAGGTGGCAACTCCTCCCGCAGTAATTTTTGCACAGTAAATCCTCAAATATTCCCGAAAAAATCATATTAAGTTGGGATGTCATTCTGAGGACTTTTATTTTCGGGATATTTTTATATTGCACTGATAAGTCAGGAAACAGACATAAAAATACTATTTTTACTTTATTTCTACTAATTAACAGAAAGTATAGAGAGGGTACAGAAGTTTGTGCTTCTAGTTTCATCCATCTCATACTCAACAAAAAGAATCCACTAACAAGGTTGATCAAGTCTTGTTAACAAACTCATTCCGATAATCATGAAACCGGAGAAATTTCGAATAACACTAAGTTACCTCAATGGGGATATGCACATCCCCAATAATAAGTATATCATATTTCTTTTTGACAGTAGGAAGAGGGAAGTCAAAACCTCCAAATATAATCGATGGAATTTTTCCAATGGAGTTGATACTATGAACTTGAGGTTGTTTCCTCGGAAAGTGTACCGTATGCTCATTACCATTAACATGAAAAGTGACATTGCCTTTGTTGCAATCAATAACAGCCCCTGCAGTATTAAGAAAAGGTCTTCCAAGAATAATAGACATACTATCATCCTCGGGAATATCAAGAATAACAAAGTCCGTTAAAATAGTAACGTTTGCAACCACAACAGGCACATCCTCACAGATACCGACAGGTATAGCAGTTGATTTATCAGCCATTTGCAAAGATATTTCGGTAGGTGCCAGCTTATTCAAGTCAAGTCTACGATATAAAAAGAGAGGCATAACACTAACACCGGCTCCAAGATCACATAAAGCAGTTTTAATATAATTTCTTTTAATGGAGCAAGGTATAGTAGGTACTCCGGGATCTCCAAGTTTCTTTGCTATTCCACCCTTAAAAGTATAATTAGCAAGCATGGTGGAAATTTCAGCTTCCGGTATCTTTCTTTTATTAGTAATGATATCCTTCATATATTTAGCATAAGGATTTGTTTTGAGCACATCAGTTAATCGCATATGCGAAAAGATAGGCCTAATCATTTCAACAAAGCGCTCAAAATCCTCGTCATCCTTTTTCTTGGATGGTTTCGGAGGAAAAGGCATGGGTTTCTGAACCCAAGGTTCCCTTTCTTTACCATGTTTCCTAGCAACAAAGTCTCTTTTATCATAACGTTGATTCTTTGATTGTGGGTTATCAAGATCAACAGCAGGTTCAACTTCTACATCATTTTCATTACTAGGTTGAGCATCATCATGAGCATCATCATTAATATTTTCATTAGGTTCATGTTCATTACCAGATTGTGTTTCAGCATCAGACATAGAAATATCATTTGGATTATCAGGTGGTTCAGCAATAGGTTCACTAGAAGTTTGCACAGTTCTATCATTTTTCTTCTTCTTCTTTTTAGAAGAACTAGGAACATCAATATTATTTCTTTGAGAATCTTGCTCGATTCTCTTAGGGTGGCCTTCAGGATACAAAGGTTCCTGAGTCATTCTACCAGTTCTAGTAGCCACTCTGACAGCATAATCATTTTTCTTACTATTCATTTCATCAAGCACTTCTTTTTGAGCCTTAAGTACTTGTTCTACTTGAGTGGTAACCATAGAAGCATGTTTGCTAACAAGTTTAAGTTCACCTTTAATATTAGCCATATAATCACCCAAGCGTCTAATCATATAAGCATTTTCTTTTAATTGTCTACCAAAATAAGCATTGAAGTCATCTTGCTTAAACATAAAGTTATCAAACTCATCCAAGCACTGACTAGCAATCTTAGTAGGAGGGACTGATACGTCCATTTTGCATCATGCTTTTATATCGATATTTATTGAATTATGGACTGTTATTTCACTTTATGTCACAATACTTATGGCTATTCTCTCTTATTTTACAAGGTTTACATAAGGAGGGAGAATGCCGGCAGCTGGAATTCTGGGCTGGAAAAGGAGCAAATATTAGAAACCTATTCTGCGCAACTCCAAAAGTCCTGAAACTCCACGGAACATCTTAAAATAAATAAAGAAAAATCCTCGCCAAAGATGAAGGCCAGGGGGCCCACACCCCACTCACGAGGGTGGGGGCGCCCCCCTAGGGCGCGCCCCCTACCTCGTGGGCCCCCTGGTGGCTCTCTGACGTCCATCTTCTCCTATATGAAGTCTTTCGATGAGAAAAAAATCAGAAGGAACTTTTCAGGACGAGACTCCGCCGCCATGAGGCGGAACCAATTAGAGCTCCGGTAGAGCTGTTCTGCCGGGAATACTTCCCTCCGGGAGGGGGAAATCATCACCATCGTCATCACCAACGCTCCTCTCATCGGGAGAGGGAAATCTCCATCAACATCTTCACCAGCACCATCTCATCTCCAAACCCTAGTTCATCTCTTGTATTCAATTCTTGTCTCAAAGTCCGGGATTGGTGCTAGTAGGTTGCTAGTAGTGTTGATTACTCCTTGTAGTTGATGCTAGTTGGTTTATTTGGTGGAAGATCATATGTTCAGATCCTATACGCATATTATTACCCCTCCGACTATGATCATGAATATGCTTTGTGAGTAATTACGTTTGTTCCTGAGGACAAGGGAGAAGTCTTGCTATTAGTAGTCATGTGAATTTGGTATTCGTTTGATATTTTGATAAGATGTATGTTGTCTAGCCTCTAGTGGTGTTATGTGAACGTCGACTACATAACACTTCACCATTATTTGGGCCTAGAGGAAGGCATTGGGAAGTAATAAGTAGATGATGGGTTGCTATAGTGACAGAAGCTTAAACCCTAGTTTATGTGTTGCTTCGTAAGGGGCTGATTTGGATCCACATGTTTTATGCTATGGTTAGGTTTACCTTAATACTTTTGTTGTAGTTGCAGATGCTTGCAATAGAGGTTAATCATAAGTGGGATGCTTGTTCAAGTAAGAACAGCACCCAAGCACCGGTCCACCCACATATCAAATTATCAAAGTATCGAACGTGAATCATATGAACGTGATGAAAACTAGCTTGACGATATTCCCATGTGTCCTCGGGAGCGCCTTTTCTATTATAAGAGTTTGTTCCGGCTTGTCCTTTGCTACAAAAAGGATTGGGCCACCTTGCTGCACTTTATTTACTTTTGTTACTTGTTGCTCGTTACAATTTATCTTATCGCAAAACTATCTGTTACCACTTATTGCAGAGAATACCTTGCTGAAAACCGCTTATCATTCCCTTCTGCTCCTCGTTGGGTTCGACACTCTTACTTATCTAAAGGACTACGATAGATCCCCTATACTTGTGGGTCATCAAGACTCTTTTCTGGTGCCGTTGCTGGGGAGTGTAGCGCCTTTGGTAGGTGGAATTTGGTAAGGAAAAATTTATATAGTGTGCTGAAATTTACTGTCACTTGCTACTATGGAAAGTAATTCTCTGAGGGGCTTGTTCGGGGTATCTTCACCCCATCCAGTAGAGCAAAGAGTTGCTCCTCAACCTACTGAACCTATTGAAAATGAAACTCCTTTTGAATTTCCTTCGGGTATGATGGAAAAACTGCTAGCTAACCCTTTTACAGGAGATGGAACGAAGCATCCTGATGAGCACTTAATATATGTGGATGAAGTTTGTGGATTATTTAAGCTTGCAGGTATACCCAATGATGTTTCTACGAAGAAGGTCTTCCCTTTATCTTTGAAGGGAGACGCATTGATATGGTATAGGCTATGTGATGATATGAGATCATGGGACTATAAAAGATTGAAGTTGGAATTTCATCAGAAGTATTACCCTATGCATCTTGTTCATCGTGATCGCAATTATATATATAATTTTTGGCCTCGCGAAGGAGAAAGCATCGCTCAAGCTTGGGGGAGGCTTAAATCAATGTTATATTCATGCCCCAATCATGATCTCTCAAGAGAAATGATTATTCAAAATTTATATGCTCGGCTTTCTGAAAACAATCGCACCATGCTCGATACTTCTTGTGCTGGCTCTTTTATGATGAAGACTATTGAACTCAGATGGAATTTATTGGATAGAATTAAACGCAACTCTGAAGATTGGGACCTCGACGAAGGTAAGGAGTCAGGTATGACACCTAAGTTTGATTGTGTTAAATCTTTTATGGACACCGATATTTTCCGTAAGTTCAGCACTAAATATGGACTTGGCTCTGAGATAGTAGCTTCTTTCTGTGAATCTTTTGCTACTTATGTTGATCTCCCTAAGGAGAAGTGGTTTAAATATCATCCTCCCATAGAAGTAAAAGTAGATGAACCTATTAAAGTTGAAGAAAATACTGTCACTTTAATGATCCTATTGTTCCTACTTCTTATGTTGAGAAACCACCTTTCCCTGTTAGAATAAAGGATCATGCTAAAGCTTCAACTATTGTTCGTAAAAGCAATATTAGAACTTATACACCTCCTGAGCAAGTTGAAGTAGAACCTAATATTGCTATTGTTAAAGATCTCTTGTCTGATAATATAGATGGGCATGTTATTCAGTTCGAAGGTGAAACTGCTAGAATTGCTAAACCTTGTGATAAAGATAAACATAGACATGTAGTAGGCATGCCTGTTATTTCTGTTAAAATAGGAGATCATTGTTATCATGGCTTATGTGATATGGGTTCTAGTGCTAGTGCAATACCTATTGACTTATACAAAGAAATTATGCATGACATTGCACCTGTTGAGTTAGAAGAAATTGATGTTACTATTAAACTTGCTAATAGAGATACTATTTCACCAATGGGAATTGTTAGAGATGTTGAAGTCTTGTGTGGGAAAACTAAATATCCTGCTGATTTTCTTGTTCTTGGTTCCCCACAAGATAGTTTTTGTCCCATTATATTTGCTAGACCCTTCTTAAATACTGTCAATGCTACCATAAATTGCACAAAGAATGTTGTTACTGTTGGCTTGGATGATATGGTTCATGAGTTTAATTTCTCTAAATTTAGTAAACAACATCGTGAGGAAGAATTACCTAGTAAGTATGAAATTATTGGTCTTGCTTCTATTGCCGTACCTCCTAGTGATCCTTTAGAACACTATTTGCTAGACCATGAAAATGATATGTTCATGAATGAAAGAAGGGAAATAGATGAAGTATTCTTTAAACAAGAACCTATTCTGCAACACAATTTGCCTGTTGAAATTTTAGGGGATCCTCCTCCACCCAAGGGTGATCCCGTGTTTGAGCTTAAACCTTTGCCTGATAATTTTAAATATGCTTATCTTGATTAAAAGAAGATATATCCTGTTATTATTAGTGCTAACCTTTCAGAGCATGAAGAAGAAAGATTATTGAAAACTCTGAAGAAGCATCATGCTGCTATTGGCTATACTCTTGATGATCTTAAGGGCATTAGTCCCACTCTATGTCAACATAAAATAAATTTGGAAGCAGATGCCAAACCAGTTCGTGATCCTCAACGACGTCTGAATCCTAAAATGAAAGAAGTGGTAAGAAAAGAAATACTAAAGCTTCTGGAGGCAGGTCTAATCTATCCTGTTGCTGATAGTGAGTGGGTAAGTCGTTTCCATTGTGTCCCTAAGAAGGGAGGTATTACTGTTGTTCCTAATGACAAAGATGAATTGATTCCACAAAGAATTATCACAAGTTATAGGATGGTAATTGATTTCCGCAAATTAAATAAAGCTACTAAGAAAGATCATTACCCCTTACCTTTTATTGATCAAATGCTAGAAAGATGATGCAAACATACACACTATTGCTTTCTAGATGGTTATTCCGGTTTCTCTCAAATACTTGTTTTCGTGGTTCTAAGTCTGACAGTAATGTAGGGGGGTAGGTATGGAGAGGCAAGATCTTAGCTATGGAGTAGTTGTAAGCACACGAGGTTTACGAGTTCAGGCCCTTCTCGGAGGAAGTAATAGCCCTACGTCTCAGAGCCCGGAGGCGGTCGACTCGATTATGTGTGTATGAATTACATGGGTGCGAACCCTTTACACTGAGGAGGGGGTGGCTTATATAGAGTTCGCCAGACCCCTCCGGCCCTCAGTTATGCAGGGTTTTAAGTACATTAAGGTCGGGCGTTACTGGTAACGCCCCTAATAAAGTGCTATGATGACCATAAAAGCTAGTTAGTGACCGACCATTAGCGTGCGGAGTGACTTTAGGTCTCCCGGCCGTCGAGTGGTTGGATCTTGGTCGAGTGATTGCTTCTTGGTCGAGTGTCTTCGAGTCTGTCGAGTGGAACACCTCCAAGTCGATTGAAAGGTGATTTCTTCTAGAGATTTCCTTGGGTAGGGCAGTAAGGACAAGTCCATGACCCTACCCTAGGTACATAGCTTCATCACCTGTGTCGGCTAGAAATCAATCAAAGACTACTTTTACATGCCCTTTTGGTACTTTTGCTTATAGACGTATGCCTTTTGGTTTATGTAATGCACCTGCTACCTTTCAAAGATGCATGATGCCATATTCTCTGACTTTTGTGAAAAGATTTGTGAGGTTTTCATGGACGACTTTTCCATCTATGGCTCCTCTTTTGATGATTGCTTGAGCAATCTTGATCGAGTTTTGCAGAGATGTGAAGAAACTAATCTTGTCTTGAATTGGGAAAAGTGTCGCTTTATGGTTAATGAAGGTATTGTCTTGGGGCATAAAGTTTCTGAAAGAGGTATTGAAGTTGATAAAGCCAAGGTTGATGCTATTGAAAAGATGCCATGTCCCAAGGACATCAAAGCTATAAGAAGTTTCCTTGGTCACGCCGGATTTTACAGGAGGTTCATTAAGGACTTCTCAAAAATTTCCCGGCCTCTGACTAATTTACTACAAAAAGATACACCATTTGTCTTTGATGATGATTGTGTAGAAGCATTTGAAATACTTCAGAAAGCATTAGTCTCTGCACCTGTTGTTCAGCCACCTGATTGGAATTTACCCTTTGAAATTATGTGTGATGCTAGTGATTATGTTGTAGGTGCTGTTCTAGGGCAAAGAGTTGATAAGAAATTAAATGTTATTCATTATGCTAGTAAGACTCTAGACAATGCTTAAAGAAATTATGCTACTACTGAAAAAGAGCTTTTAGCAGTTGTATTTGCTTGTGATAAGTTGAGATCTTATATTGTTGATTCTAAAGTAACTATTCAAACTGATCATGCTGCTATTAAATACCTTATGGAAAAGAAAGATGCTAAACCTAGACTTATTAGATGGGTTCTCTTGCTACAAGAATTTGATTTGCATATTGTTGATAGAAAGGGAGCTGAGAACCCCGTTGCAGACAACTTGTCTAGGTTATAAAATATTCTTGATGACCCACTACCTATTAATGATAGCTTTCCTGATGAACAATTAAATGTTATAAGTACTTCTCGTAGTACTCCATGGTATGCTGATTATGCTAATTATGTTGGAAATATGCCCTAGAGGCAATAATAAATTGGTTATTATTATATTTCCTTGTTCATGATAATCGTTTATTATCCATGCTAGAATTGTATTGATAGGAAACTCAGATACATGTGTGGATACATAGACAACACCATGTCCCTAGTAAGCCTCTAGTTGACTAGCTCATTGATCAATAGATGGTTACGGTTTCCTGACCATGGACATTTGATGTCGTTGATAACGGGATCACATCATTAGGAGAATGATGTGATGGACGAGACCCAATCCTAAGCCTAGCACAAAGATCGTGTAGTTCGTATGCTAAGCTTTTCTAATGTCAAGTATCATTTCCTTAGACCATGAGATTGTGCAACTCCCGGATACCGTAGGAGTGCTTTGGGTGTACCAAACGTCACAACGTAACTGGGTGGCTATAAAGGTTCACTACAAGTATCTCCGAAAGTGTCTGTTGGGTTGGCATGAATCGAGACTGGGATTTGTCACTCCGTGTAACGGAGAGGTATCTCTGGGCCCACTCGGTAGGACATCATCATAATGTGCACAATGTGACCAAGGAGTTGATCACGGGATGATGTGTTACGGAACGAGTAAAGAGACTTGCCGGTAACGAGATTGAACAAGGTATCGAGATACCGACGATCGAATCTCGGGCAAGTATCGTACTGATAGACAAAGGGAATTGTATACAGGATTGATTGAATCCTTGACATCATGGTTCATCCGATGAGATCATCGTGGAGCATGTGGGAGCCAACATGGGTATCCGGATCCCGCTGTTGGTTATTGACCGGAGAGTTGTCTCGGCCATGTTTGCATGACTCCCGAACCCGTAGGGTCTACACACTTAAGGTTTGATGACGCTGGGGTTATAGGGAAAGTATGTACGCGGTTACCGAATGTTGTTCGAAGTCCCGGATGAGATCCCGAACATCACGAGGAGTTCCGAAATGGTCCGGAGGTAAAGATTGATATATAGGAAGTATGGTTTTGGCCACCGGAAGTGTTCCGGGCATCACCGGTAGTGTACCGGGACCACCGGATGGGTCCGGGGGTCCACCAGGTGGGGCCACCAGCCCCGGAGGCCTACATGGGCCAATAGTGGGAAGGGACAAGCCCCTAGGTGGGCTGGGGCGCCTCCCACCAAGGCCCAAGGCGCAAGGGAGAGTGGGAGGGGGCAAACCCTAGGTCCAGATGGGCCTTAAGGCCCACCCTAGGTGCGCCCCCTCTCTCCCCCCTTGGCTGCAACCCTAGATGGGTTTTGGGGCTGCCGCCACCCCTAGGGAGGGAACCCTAGATGGGGGCACAGCCCCTCCCCTTCCCCTATATATACTTGAGATATTGGGGGCTGCAACACACGCTAGATCATCTCCCTCTTGGCGCAGCCCTACCTCTCTCCCTCCTCGTCTCTTGTAGTGCTTGGCGAAGCCTTGCTGGAGTTCCGCGCTCCTCCACCGCCACCATGCCGTCGTGATGCTGCTGGACGGAGTCTTCCCCAACCTCTCCTTCTCCCCTTGCTGGATCAAGGCATAGGAGACGTCACCGGGCTGCACGTGTGTTGAACGCGGAGGCGCCGTGGTTCGGCGCTTAGATCGGAATCAACCGCGATCTGAATCGCTACGAGTATGACTCCTTCATCCGCGTTCTTGCAACGCTTCCGCTTAGAGATCTACAAGGGTATGTAGATGCACTCCCCTTCCCCTCGTTGCTAGATTACTCCATAGATTGATCTTGGTGATGCGTAGAAAATTTTAAATTTCTGCTACGATCCCCAACAGTGGCATCATGAGCTAGGTCTATGCGTAGTTTCTATGCACGAGTAGAACACAAAGCAGTTATGGGCGTCGATATTGTCAATTTACTTGCCGTTACTAGTATTGTCTTGATTCGGCAGCATCGTGGGATGAAGCGGCCCGGACCGACCTTACACGTACTCTTACGTGAGACTGGTTCCACCGACTAACATGCACTAGTTGCATAAGGTGGCTAGCGGGTGTCTGTCTCTCCCACTTTAGTCGGATCAGATTCGATGAAAAGGGTCCTTATGAAGGGTAAATAGAAATTTGCATATCATGTTGTGGTTTTCGCGTAGGTAAGAAACGTTCTTGCTAGAAACCTATAGCAACCACGTAAAAACTTGCAACAACAATTAGAGGACGTATAACTTGTTTTTGCAGCATATGCTTTGTGATGTGATATGGCCAAAAGGATGTGATGAATGATATATGTAATGTATGAGATTGATCATGTTCTTCTAATAGGAAGCACGACTTGCATGTCGATGAGTATGACAACCGGCAGGAGCTATAGGAGTTGTCTTAATTTATTTATGACCCGCGTGTCAACATAAACGTCATGTAATTACTTTACTTTATTGCTAAAGCGTTAGCCATAGTAGTAGAAGTAATAGATGACGAGACAACTTCAAGAAGACACGATGATGGAGATCATGATGATGGAGATCATGGTGTCATGTTGGTGACAACGATGATCATGGAGCCCCAAAGATGGAGATCAAAAGGAGCAAAATGATATTGACCATATCATGTCACTATTTGATTGCATGTGATGTTTATCATGTTTTACATCTTATTTGCTTAGAACGACGGTAGCTTAAATAAGATGATCCCTCACTAAAATTTCAAGAAAAGTGTTCCCCCTAACTGTGCACCGTTGCGAAGGTTCGTTGTTTCGAAGCACCACGTGATGATCGGGTGTGATAGATTCTAACATTCGAATACAACGGGTGTTGACGAGCCTAGCATGTACAGACATGGCCTCGGGACACATGCGAAACACTTAGGTTGACTTGACGAGCCTAGCATGTACAGACATGGCCTCAGAACACGGAAGGCCGAAAGGTCGAACATGAGTCGTATAGAAGATACGATCAACATGAGATGTTCACCGTTGATGACTAGTCCGTCTCACGTGATGATCGGACACGGCCTAGTCGATTCGGATCATGTTTCACTTAGATGACTAGAGGGATGTCTATCTGAGTGGGAGTTCATTAAATAATTTGATTAGATGAACTCAATTATCATGAACATAGTCTAAATTGTCTTTGCAAATATGTTGTAGATAAATAGCTCATGTTGTAGCCCCCTGTTTCAATACGTTCCTAGAGAAAGATTAAGTTGAAAGATATTGTAAGCAATGATGCGGACTGGGTCCGTAGTCCGAGGAGTGTCCTCACTGCTACACAGAAGGCTTACGTCTTTGATGCACCGCTCGATGTGCAAACCCCTACAACGTCGTCTGTGGATGTTGTGAACACCTGACAGACACATCCTGATGACTACTTGATAGTTTAGTGCACCATACTTTACGGCTTAGAATCGGGATTCAAATGACGTTTTGAACGCCATGAGACATACGAGATGTTCCAAGAGCTGAAATTGGGATTTCAGGCTCATGCCCGTGTTGAGAGGTATGAGACCTCTGACAAGTTCTTTTGCCAACAAGATGGAGAAGAATAGCTCAGCTAGTGAGCATGTTCTCAGAATGTCTGGGTGCTACAATCACTTAAATCAAGTGGGAGTTAAACTTCCAGATAAGATAGTGATTGATAGAGTTCTCTAGCCACTATCACTAAGCTACTAGATCTTCATGATGAACTATGACATGCAAGGGATGGAGTTGATCCCGAAGCTGTTCGCAGTGCTTAAGACCACAAAAGGTAGAAATCAAGAAGGAGCATCAAGTGTTGATGGTTTAACAAGACCACTGGTTTCAAGAAGGGCAATGGCTAGAAGGGAAACTTCATGGATGGCAAACCAGTTGCCGCTCCAGTGAAAGAACCCAAGGTTGAACCCAAACCCGAGACTAAGTGCTTCTATTGTAAGGGGAACGGTCACTGGTAGTGGAATTACCCCAAATGCATGGTAGATAAGAAGGCTGGCAACTTCAAAAAAGTATATATGTGTTATTAATGTGTACCTCACTAGTACTCCTGGTAGCACCTGGGTATTGGATACCGGTTCAGTTACTATTATTGGTGACTTGAAGCAAAAGCTACGGACTAAACGGAGACTGGCTAAGGGCGAGGTGACGATGTGTGTTGGAAGTGTTTCCAAAGTTGATGAGATCACCATCGCACGCTCCATCTACCTTCGGGATTAGTATTGAACCTAGATAAATGTTATCAGGTGTCTACGTTGAGCATGAATATGATTAGACCATGTTCGTTGCAATAAAGTCATTCATTTAAGTTAGAGAATAATGGTTATTCTGTTTACATGAATGATACCTTTCATGGTCATGCACCCTATGTGAATGGTTCATTGAATCTCGGTCGTGGTAATACACATGTTCACGCCAAAAGATGTAGAGTTAATAATGATAGTACCACTTTCTCGTGGCACTGCCGCTTAGGTCATATTGGTGTAAGATGCATGAAGAAACTCCATGTTGATGGATGTTTGGAGTCACTTGATTTTGAATCACTTGACACATGCGAGCCATGCCTCATGGGCAGGATGACTAAGACCCTGTTTTCAGGTAAAATGAAACGGGCAAGTGACTTGTTGGAAATCGTGCATGCTGATGCGTGTGATCCAATGAGAATTGAAGCGTGCGGTGGATATTGCTATTTTCTCATCTTCACTGACGATTTGGGTAGATATAGGTATATCTACTTAATGAAGCACAAGTCTGAAATGTTTGAAAAGTGCAAGCGATTTCAGAGTGAAGTTAAGAATCATCATAACAATAAGATCATGTTCCTACGATCTGATCAAAAGGGGATTTTCTGAGTTATGAGTTTGGCAATCACTTAAGACATTGTGGAGTTGTTTCATAGTTGAAGCCACCTGGAACACCACAAGGTAATGGTGCGTCCAGACGTCATAATCGAACACTATGAGATATGGTGCGATCATGGAGCCAGTCGAACAGGCCGTAGAGGGATTCGTCGGGCTCGATCGCCGCGACTTGAGGGGTGGCCAACTGGGAAGGCTGAATCGACTCTGCTATACGGGCTGCAACTGCTAAATTCTGAATCGGAGTTCGATATACCTGCGGGGGCGGAAAGAGCTGACGTTGACTGG
This sequence comes from Triticum urartu, assembly GCF_003073215.2. Taxonomy (NCBI): domain Eukaryota; kingdom Viridiplantae; phylum Streptophyta; class Magnoliopsida; order Poales; family Poaceae; genus Triticum; species Triticum urartu. Next base: position 448,079,015 of record NC_053028.1, read on the forward strand.
ATTCTGGAACCCGTTGTCGCGCACGCTCGTCGAGTGCTCGCTGGAGGTTCTCTAGTCAAGTGCGCTCAGCCAAGTTTGCCAGGCGCGCGTCCTCCAAGGCACGAGCCTCGGGGGTTTCTCCAACGATAGGAGTGTGTAGTGCATCCATGTTCTGGCGATGAAGTTCTTCTCTCTGCAGCGACATGAGAGGCTCGGGAAGATATTCCTCATGGGGATGCGACGGGTCGCCTCCACCTGCGCCTCCGTCGGTGCGGTGAAAACCGGGAGGACTGCGCGGTCCATCAAGCATAAGAATCTCCGCCGCCGGATCACTACTGTCGCACTCGGATGCGGTCTCTGCGGAGCCAGTCGAACAGGCCGTAGAGGGATTCGTTGGGCTCGATCGTCGCGACTTGAGGGGTGGCCGACTGGCGTGCCACCGCGTGTCTCACCCACCGCTGAAGTCTCGACCGACCGGAGCGCTTGCGCCGACGGGAAACAGGGAGGGAGGACAACACAGGGGCCGACCGATAATGGGTCGACGGTTGCCGCAAGAGGACGCCGCGGACGCACGCGCGAAAGTGCGTTGCCCCGCGGACAGGGAGTGCGTCGACGTCGAGCGGAGCTTCTTGAAGCCAAGCGGAGTCGTCGGCGATGAACGTGAGCGCGCCGAGACGGATCTCGCGGCCTTCCACCAAAACTCCGCCAGAAACCATGATGATTTGGATCGGAAAAGATCGCAACTCCTCCAACAAATCGCTAAGACACCTGCCCCATGATGGGCGCCAACTGTCGTGGTTCTAAGTCTGACAGTAATGTAGGGGGGTAGGTATGGAGAGGCAAGATCTTAGCTATGGAGTAGTTGTAAGCACACGAGGTTTACGAGTTCAGGCCCTTCTCGGAGGAAGTAATAGCCCTACGTCTCGGAGCCCGGAGGCGGTCGACTGGATTATGTGTGTATGAATTACAGGGGTGCGAACCCTTTACACTAAGGAGGGGGTGGCTTATATAGAGTTCGCCAGACCCCTCCGGCCCTCAGTTATGCAGGGTTTTAAGTACATTAAGGTCGGGCGTTACTGGTAACGCCCCTAATAAAGTGCTATGATGACCATAAAAGCTACTTAATGACCGACCGTTAGCGTGCGGAGTAACTTTAGGTTTCCCGACCGTCGAGTGGTTGGATCTTGGTCGAGTGATTGCTTCTTGGTCGAGTGTCTTCGAGTCTGTTGAGTGGAACACCTCCAAGTCGGTTGAAAGGTGATTTCTTCTAGAGATGTCCTTGGGTAGGGCAGTAAGGACAGGTCCATGACCCTACCCTAGGTACATAGCTTCATCATTAGCCCCCGAATGGATCGAGGTTTGAGTGGGGAAGGAGTTGAGAGCTTCTCCGACTCATTTTTCATGCCATGAGCATATCTTGTTTCGGATCAATGAACCTGAGTGACGACAGCAACTTCCTTTTCAGTCGCCTTGATCCATTCTTGGTTTTTTGTCGAGTGAGTTTCTTTACTTGAAAAGCTCCGAGTGACGGTGTGGAGGAGATCTTCCGTCTGACAAGTTGTTCTGCTGCCCACGGATTTCAATTCATGGGATTCGAATTTTGGGAAGCGCGCGGGACGGGGGAGGCGCGCGACTGTTGCGGGATTTGACAGGATCGTCCAGGCCTACCAGTCAGCCACTCGGAAGTAACATCATATAAGGCGTCAGACCGGGGTTTCTTGAACAGTGCATTCTCATTTCCTCTCCTCCTCTTCAGGCTTCTTCGTTGCGCTCGTTCTCGCCCTAGCGCTGCTGCTCTGTACGTGTCCCGCCGGCGACGATGGGGAAGGAGAAGACAGCGGCTCTGGAGCGGGCGAAGAAGGCGATGGCAAAGGCGAAGGGGAAGGCGACCAGTCGGGGTGGATCTTCCTCACGAGGCGGCCTGCCGAAGGGCTGGATCCAGGGCGACTGGATCCGCTCGACGATCCGCCAAGAAGACCTCAACGACCTAGCCGACGGAGGACTGATCCCCCATGGATCGGCGCGGCTTCCAGGGAAGGAATCCGAGCCGCAACCTCGGGAGGGTGAGCGCGTTCTCCTTGCCACCCACGTCGACCGTGGGTTTTCCTTGCCTCCCCACCCTTTCTTTCGGGGATTTCTGAATTTCTTTGGGGCACAACTCCACCACTTCACTCCCAACATAATTGTGTATCTCGCTGCTTTCGTGTCTTTGTGCGAGAATTTCTTGGGTTGTCGGCCTCACTGGGTCTTTTCAAGCACATTTTCACCTGTCGTTCTCAGACGGTGAAAAAGGCCAATCCGAGTGATGAGAGAACACAAGTGATTCAGATGTGCGGGGGTCTTGGTGTTCAGATGAGAGGGAAAAGTTACTTTCCGGCCATGATTCTTCCCGACTCGGTCCGCGGATGGCAGTCGACCTGGTTTTACTGCAAAGACCAGCCGACGCCAGGGCAGTCGACTGGCCTCCCTCCTTTTACCATGGACCGAGTGAGGAAACCCTCCTCTTTGAAGGTGATCCCGGAGGAGAATGCACAAGTTAGGGTGCTGGTCGAACGAGTGGTCCAGCTTATCCGTGACGGGGTCACTAGTATGGATCTCTTGGAGGTTTTCCTTCGGCGGCGCATCCAGCCTCTTCAAGCTCGAGACCATCCGATGTGGATGTATTCGGGTCTTGACGACACCACTTGGATTCACCCGGAGGAGGTCGATGACGACACACTGGAGGGGTGGCTGTCGGGCATCACCGGAAACAAGGACAACCCCAGGGGAGCCAGGAGAGTTCCTCCATTCGACCAGTCCCATGATCCAGAAAAGGTCCAATTCTGAGCTTTTGATTATAATCTGAACTCACTCGCGCAGCTGTCTATACTGCGTCGACTGACTTTATTCTTCCTGCTTTCTTTCAGGCCCTTATCGAAATGTACTCAGTGCCCAACGGAGAGCAAGAGCAAGACCCGGAAGGAGAGGCGAGCGGCGGCGACAGTGGCGAATGGCATTCTGACGGAGAAGAGGACGAAGAAAACGACGACTCAAGTGACGAAGAAGAAGTCGAGTCGCCTCCTCGCAGGGAGAGGCGATCCAAGCTTGACCAAGAACGACCGAGCGCCCGTGAAAAGGCGATTGCTCAGACTGGTCAGTCTTCAAAGCGTCCTCGGACATCTTCGCCAACCCCAACTGAAAAAGTGTCAAAGCATCTCAAAGTTGCAGAGCAGAAGCCTCGGAAGGCGTTGCCGAAGATTAAGATTGATATCCCCGTCGCTTCTGCGTGAGTGTCTCCCTTTGTATTCACTCGATGCTCCGTGCTGTTTATTTTTTCTTGATTTAACCAGACGAACTTTGGAACTGGCAGCGCTGCTAATTCCGGGACCTCAGCTTACAGAGATGAGGATGAGGTAATGGAGGATACAATCACTTCCAATCTGGGTATGATTTCTGTCATTCTATCTTTATTTGGTCGACTCAACTGCAATGTGTACCATTAGGTGATGTGATTTTGGCGATTGATCTTTGAACAGCTCCTAACATTATTGACCTCCCCGATGATGATGATGAAGAGCCTGAGAGGCCTTTGACGAGGAAAATAGGAAAGCTCCTGCAAGCAAGGTGCCACAGTCGACGCCGATGATGGAACCAGTCGTTCAGGATGCTGGTGATGCCAATCGGGGTTCTGTTACCTTCACCGTACCATTGTCGAGTGCCCTGCCTTCTTCGTCGACTGCTCAAACTCCTGCCGACCCACCTTCAGTTTTTGTGATCCATCATGTCCCAGAGGACGAAGTGAATGCTGCCAAGGAAGCCATACGCCAGGCGGGCATTATGATGGAGAAGGTGAAGATGGTGCGGGACGCCAGTCAGGCCGCCTATGACGCCAGCTCGTCTCTCCAAAGCAATGTTCAGGTTAGTTGGTCACCGCTTGTTCTGTTAGGATATGCTATCTGAAGACTCTCTTTCCGAAAATCTTTGCATCTGTACACCCACTGGGTGCGTCGATTGAATTTTTGGACTACTGGGGGCACGCTGAGTGCACCCACTGGGTGTAGTCCCCGAGACTACAGTGGACTGCTGGCAGTCGACTGTAGTCTTTGTATTTTGATTCTTTCGCTCGATCTGGTCTGGCCGTGTCGAGTGTAAACCGAACCGGTGGGGGCACGCAAAGTGCACCCACTGGGTGTAGTCCCCGAGACTACGGTGGACTACGGGCAGTCGACCGTAGTCTTAGTATTTATTGTCTTTGTCGTTTTTCGCTGTAAAATAACTTCCCCTCCCTGATTTCAGAAATCTTGTGATCTTGGAGCTCGCTTTGCTGACTTGGAGAAACAGCAGATCCAGCTAAACCTTGACTTGGAATTGGCCAAGACAGAGCTGCAAAAGGCCAAGGACGACGCCAATGGTAAGACGAGCTTGTCGACTGGTTTGTCTTAGGCTTGAGTACCCTTCTGCTCTTTCTGAATCAAGCACCATTTCTTTGCAGAAAAACTGAACGAAGCGCTGGCGAAGAAGGATCAGGATTTGGCTGCTGCTCAAAAGAAAGCCGACGATAGAACCGCTCTGGCTGAACAGAAACTGGCTTCAGTCGGCCAATTGGAAGAAGAGAACGCCAAGACGAAATCTGCCCTGAACGAAGCCAACAAGGAGTGCACGCGCTTGAAGAAGGACAATGTCAACCTGTACAAGAAGATGGAAGGCATCGCTCGCAGGAGGGACGATCTGGAGAGCTATCTGAGGAGCCTTGCCAAGAAGTTGTTCATCAAGCTTGAAGGTATACATTTTGTTCCGACTGATGTTTTTTTTGTCAACTCAGCATACAAAAATTGACTTATCCTTGGATCGTGAATGCAGAGTTTTGCCAGAACTTCGAGGAGGAGACTGGGCGGATTGAGCCAGGTTTGGACCCCATCAACTCTCCCGTGAAAGATGAAACTGCCATGAATCTGCTCCGACTGGAATCCCGCATCGACGGTGTTGTGGACTACTTGGCTCAACTGAAGGTCGCCACGTCATGGATCGACACGGCACTTTGGCCAGGGGCCACGCTCCAGAATGATCTGGAATCTCTGATGACTCGACTGAACGAGATCCCTGGCCGAGTGCAAGAATGGAAGAAATCATCCGCCCGGTGTGGTGCTGATGTGGAACTGTCCCTGGTGCGAGTCCATTGCAAGGAGGCTCGTGAAGACAAGCTGGTAGCACTCAAGGTCGCCAACACCCAGAGGCATGACTTCCGATCTTTTATGGAGACTTTTATTGCTGTAGCCACTCGGATCGTCGACGGCGTCGACCTGGACGAGTTCGTCGAGCCTGCCAGTCCTCCTCCTGCGGAGTGAATAAACTTTTATGCCCCACCTTAAATTTGCCTCGGGATGCCGAGTGGTTTTTGTAACCGTTAAACTCTTTTGGGCTGAATGCCTGAGCACTTCGATCTGCGGTCTGGAACCTTTAGGATTTATCTGAACTTGGTTTATCGTTGAATATCTTCATGAATTCTCCGTCGAGTGGAAATTGTTCTTCACTCGAGACAACTTTTGTATTTGTGGCGAAGCTCCGAAGGAGAAGGTGGCAGTCGACCTGCACCTCGTCGTCCTTGCGGATTGGGATGGAGCGCACGTTGTATTTGTGGCGAAGCTCCCAAGGAGAAGGTGGTAGTCGACCTGCGCCTCGTCGTCCTTGCAGATTGGGATGGAGCGCACGTTGTATTTGTGGCGAAGCTCCCAAGGAGAAGGTGGCAGTCGACCTGCACCTCGTCGTCCTTGCGGATTGGGATGGAGCGCACGTTGTATTTGTGGCGAAGCTCCGAAGGAGAAGGTGGCAGTCGACCTGCACCTCGTCGTCCCTGCGGATTGGGATGTGTTTCGTACTTAGGCGAGTACTGGACTGCAGCTAAGCCTCCGAGTGGGAGGGTCGCTCTCCACTCGGTAGGATTTTTCAAACTCAGGCGAGTACTGGACTGCAGCTAAGCCCCCGAGTGGGAGGGTCGCTCTCCACTCGGTAGGATTTTTCAAACTTAGGCGAGTACTGGACCGCAGCTAAGCCCCCGAGTGGGAGGGTCGCTCTCCACTCGGTAGGATTTTTCAAACTTAGGCGAGTACTGGACCGCAGCTAAGCCCCCGAGTGGGAGGGTCGCTCTCCACTCGGTAGGATTTTTCAAACTTAGGCGAGTACTGGACCGCAGCTAAGCCCCCGAGTGGAAGGGTCGCTCTCCACTCGGTAGGATTTTTCAAACTTAGGCGAGTACTGGACTGCAGCTAAGCCCCCGAGTGGGAGGGTCGCTCTCCACTCGGTAGGATTTACAAACTTAGGCGAGTACTGGACCGCAACTAAGCCCCCGAGTGGGAGGGTCGCTCTCCACTCGGTAGGATTTTTCAAACTTAGGCGAGTACTGGACTGCAGCTAAGCCCCCGAGTGGAAGGCTGGCTCACCACTCGGTAGGATTTTCAAATATTTAGGCGAGTACTGGACTGCAGCTAAGCCCCCAAGTGGGAGGCTGGCTCACCACTCGGTAGGATTTCCAAATACTTAGGCGAGTACTGGACTGCAGCTAAGCCCCCGAGTGGGAGGCTGGCTCCCCACTCGGTAGGATTTTCAAATACTTAGGCGAGTACTGGACTGCAGCTAAGCCCCCGAGTGGGAGGCTGGCTCCCCACTCGGTAGGATTTTTAAATACCTAGGCGAAACGGGTTCGCAGCTAAGCCTCCGAGTGGGAGGCTGGCTCCCCACTCGGTAGGATTTTCAAATACTTAGGCGAAACGGGTTCGCAGCTAAGCCTCCGAGTGAGAAGCTGGCTCACCACTCGGTAGGAAATTATTTTTACAAACTTAGGCGAAACGGATTCGCAGCTAAGCCACCCACTGGGGGATTTCTCACGCAAACAAAAACAATAACAATCACTGGGAAAATTATAACGCTCTTGTCTTTGATAAATAAACTACATAAGTTTTTCTTATTACATCTCATCCGAGTGAGAATTCAAGTATAAAAGGGGCGGAGCAGCTCCGCATTCCAGGCTCATGGCTCATCAATCTGGCGATCGACATTATAAATGTGGTACGCTCCATTGTGGAGGACTCTGGTGACTATGAAGGGACCTTCCCAAGTAGGAGCGAGTTTGTGTGGTTTCTGTTGATCCACTCGGAGGACCAAGTCTCCTTCTTGGAAGGCTCGACTCTTCACATTTCTGGCATGGAATCGACGCAAGTCCTGCTGATAGATAGTCGATCGGATCATGGCCATTTCTCTTTCTTCTTCCAGGAGGTCGACTGCGTCCTGCCAGGCTTGTTCTGCTTCATCTTCAGAGTAGAGCTCGACTCGGGGTGCATTGTGAAGTAGGTCACTCGGCAAAACTGCTTCGGCTCCGTAGACCAGAAAGAATGGGGTTCTTCCAGTCGATCGGTTCCGGGTTGTCCTCAATCCCCAAAGAACTGATGGAAGCTCGTCGACCCATGCACCTGCTGCGTGCTTGAGATCACGCATCAGTCGGGGTTTCAGTCCTTTGAGAATTAAGCCGTTTGCTCTTTCTGCTTGTCCATTCAACTGGGGGTGAGCGACTGAAGCGTAGTCGACTCGTGTGCCTTGAGAGGCGCAAAAGGCTCTGAATTTGTCAGAATTGAAGTTTGACCCATTGTCAGTGATGATGTTGTGCGGAACTCCATATCTGAATATCAACTCTCTGATGAAACTGATAGCAGCGCAAGCATCAAGATTCTTGATAGGCTTAGCTTCAATCCATTTGGTGAACTTGTCGACTGCTACTAGCACATGAGTGAAGCCGCTCCTGCCCGTTCTCAGTGGTCCAACCATGTCTAATCCCCAAACGGCGAAGGGCCAGACGAGTGGAATGGTTTTCAGGGCTGACGCGGGTTTGTGTGACATATTGGAGTAAAACTGACATCCTTCACATTTGTCGACTATCTCTTTTGCCATTTCATTCGCCCTTGGCCAATAGAATCCCGCTCGGTATGCTTTAGCCACAATGGTCCGAGAGGACGCATGATGACCACAGGTCCCCGAGTGGATATCATCAAGGATTATCTGACCTTCTTCTGGTGGTATACACTTCTGACTGACTCCAGTCGCACTTTCTCTATACAACTGTCCCTTTATGACTGTAAAGGCCTTGGATCGACGGACGATCTGTCGAGCCTCTTCTTCGTCCTCTGGGAGTTCTTTCCTTAGCATGTACGCGATGTACGGTACCGTCCAGTCAGGAGTGATGACAAAAACTTCCATGATCAGGTCGACCACAGCTGGAACTTCAACTTCAATCGGATCCGTGGCACTTTTTGGCTGCGGGGCTTCTTCAGTGAAGGGATCTTCCTGAACTGATGGTGTGTGGATGTGTTCCAAAAACACATTGCTGGGAATGGCTTCTCTTTTGGAACCTATTTTCGCCAAATCATCAGCTGCTTGATTTTTCAGTCGGGGTATGTGATGAAGTTCTAACCCCTCGAATTTCTTCTCTAGCTTTCTCACCGCATTGCAATAACCAGTCATGGCTGGACTTCTGACTCCCACTCCTTCATCACTTGATTAACCACAAAATCTGAGTCGCCATAGACCATGAGGCGACGGACGCCGAGTGAAATGGCCATGCGCAACCCATATAAAAGTGCTTCATATTCTGCTTCATTATTGGAGGAATCGAAGTGGATTTGAAGAACATATCTGAGCTTATCTCCTCGGGGGGAGACCAATACTACGCCGGCACCGGAACCATTCATCATTTTGGAACCATCAAAGAACATGGTCCAATGCTCCGAGTGAACCTGAGTCGGCAGTTGTTGCTCAATCCACTCGGCGACGAAATCTGCTATTGCTTGGGACTTGATAGCTTTCTTTGCCTCAAACTTGATATCTAGAGGAAGGAGTTCAATCGCCCATTTTGCCACTCGACCAGTTGCATCTCTGTTGTGTAGGATCTCTGACAATGGAGCGTCGCTGACGACTGTAATGGAATGATCAGAGAAGTAGTGAGCAACCTTCTTTGTGGTCATATAAATCCCATATACAAGCTTCTGATAATGAGGATATCTTTGCTTCGACGGGGTCAAAACTTCAGAAATATAATATACTGGGCGCTGAACTTTGAAGGCTTTTCCTTCTTCCCGCTCGACTGTAAGTACCGTACTGATGACTTGTCTCGTGGCTGCGATGTAAAGCAGCAAAGGCTCTTTGCTGATTGGGGCAGCAAGCACCGGCTGGGTGGAGAGCAGAGCTTTGAGCTCTGCAAACGCTGCATCAGCTTCAGGAGTCCACTCGAACTTGTCTGACTTCTTCATCAATCGGTAAAGAGGCAATGCCTTTTCACCGAGATGAGAGATGAATCGACTTAAAGTGGCCAAGCAACCAATAAGCTTCTAGACGTCGTGCACTCGCATAGGACGTTTCATCCGGAGTATAGTACCGACTTTTTCTGGACTGGCGTCGATTCCCCGTTCGGAAACGAGAAAACCGAGTAACTTTCCGCCAGGAACTCCGAATGTGCACTTTGATGGATTAAGCTTGATATCATACCTCCTGAGGTTAGCAAAGGTTTCAGCAAGGTCAGTCAGCAGGTCGGAACCCTTCCGTGACTTGACCACAATATCATCCATGTATGCTTCCACATTCCGACTGATTTGAGTGAGCAAACACTTCTGAATCATCCTCATGAATGTGGCTCCGGCATTCTTGAGGCCGAATGGCATGGTAACATAACAGAAGGACCCGAATGGAGTGATGAAAGTTGTTTTGATCTCGTCAGGTCCATACAGATGGATCTGATGGTACCCGGAATAGGCGTCTAAAAAGACAGTCGGTCACATCCCGCAGTCGAGTTGACTATCTGGTCGATGTGGGGGAGAGGAAAATGATCTTTCGGGCAGGCCCGATTGATATGTTTAAAGTCAATGCACATGCGAAGTGACTTGTCCTTCTTGGGGACCATGACAACGTTGGCGAGCCACTCGGAGTGGTAAATCTCTCGGATGAACTCCGTTGCTAAGAGCCGAGCCACCTCCTCACCAATAGCCTTTCTCTTCTGGACGGTGGACCGTCGGAGATGTTCTTTGACAGGTTTCACTTTTGAGTTGACTCGTAGGCGGTGCTCAGCCAGCCCCCAGGGAACACCCGGCATGTCAGAAGGCTTCCATGCAAAGATGTTCCAGTTCTCACAGAGGAACTGGATGAGCGCTTCTTCCTATTTGGAGTCGAGTGTTGTTGAGATATGAGTCGGAGCAGCACTGGGATCGGTCGGGTGAATGTGAACCGGCTTCGTTTCACCAGACGACTGAAAAGCTGATTCTGTAGCGGTCTTCTTGGCTCGCAACAAATCACTCGGGTCTGCAGTCTTCTGGTACTCCTGCAGCTCCACCACTGCCATTTGAGCATCAGCGATCTTTGAGCCTTTCTGAAAACACTCTTCTGCTTTCTTCCGATTGCCCGTAACAGTGATCACACCTTTGGGACCAGGCATCTTCAATTTGAGATACACATAACATGGTCGAGCCATGAAGCGTGCGTAAGCTGGCCTGCCCAAAATAGCGTGGTAAGCACTCTAGAAATCTACAACTTTGAACGTCAACTTTTCTTTGCGGTAATTCTTGGAATCACCGAAAACCACATCAAGAGCAATTTGGCCGAGTGACTTAGCCTTCTTCCCAGGAATGACTCCATGGAAACTCATGTTGCTGGTACTGAGTCTGGACATCGGAATGCCCATCCCTTTCAACGTCTCAGCATACAGTATGTTTAAACCACTGCCACCATCCATCAAGACTTTGGTCAGTCGAGTGCCTTCAACAACTGGGTCGACCACCAAAGCTTGCCTCCCAGGGGTGGCAATGTGCGTTGGGTGATCGGACTGGTCGAATGTGATGGCATTCTGAGACCACTTCAGATAACTGGGTGTCGCCGGAGCAACCATATTCACCTCACGATTGATAACTTTCAGTCGACTTTTGCTTTCAACATCAGCAAAAATCATCAAGGTGGAATTGACCTGGGGGTATCCATCATCACTGTCTTCCTTGTCCTCAACTTTGTCCGACTCCTTTTCCTTATCTTTGGGCTATTTGCCCTGGAACTACTGGATCAAGAGCCGACACTGTCGAGTGGTATGTTTCGGGTAAATGAGCTTACCCTCTTCATCTTTCTTGGTGTGGATGTGACATGGCAAATCCAACACATCATTTCCGTCTTGGTCTTTAACTTTCTTGGGGTTCCAAGGCCCTTTGGGTTTCCCCTTAAACTTTCCTTGAGTTACAACCAAGGCTTCCCCAGGAGCAGCTGGCTCGGCTTTCCGCTTCTGTTTCCGATTGGAATTTCCTCCTCCGGTTTCTTGGGCGACTGACTTGTGCTTGCCACTCCGGAGTCGATCCTCATCTTCACCATTAGCATACTTGGTGGCAATCTCCATCATCCGATTCAGAGACATGTCTCCAGTTCGACCAAATTTCAGATTCAGTTCTCTGTACTTGACGCCTTCTTTGAAGGCACAGACTGCTTGGTGATCAGGCACATTCTCTACCATGTGATGTAACGTGATCCATCTCTGGATGTAATCCCTCAAGGTTTCATTCGACTTCTGCACGCAAGAACGCAGTTCCGTCAGCCCCGCCGGTCGCTTGCATGTTCCTTTAAATGTGGTGACAAACACTCGGGCGAGATCTTCCCAAGTGTAGATGCTGTTGGGTGCTAACTGATTCAGCCACGCTCTGGCCGAGCCCTCCAACATGAGAGGCAGGTGCTTCATGGCCACTTCTTCATTGCCACCGCCAATCTGGATAGCCACTCGGTAGTCTTCAAGCCAAGTATCGGGCTTGGACTCACCAGTGAACTTACTGACTCCAGTCGCCAACCTGAAGTTGGGTGGAATCACAGCGGCCCTGATGGCTCTACTAAAGCACTCTGGCCCCGAAACATGTACTCTGCTGCTGGCAGGTGCATCCCTGTCGTGACCTTCTCGGTGAGCTCTGTTCCTGTCGATCAAACCTTGAACGAGAATGGACCTCGCATCAAAGCCTGGTTCCCTGGGGTCGACTGGAATCCTTCGCCCAACACTATGAGGGCGCCTGTCATCCTGCTGTCGAGGCACATACGATCCACTCCTCGGGGGAGGGGTGGACGCTCGACGTCGATCGTCACGATCGAATCGGTGATCATACTGCTCACGGTTTCCATACTGATCACGCCGGTCCCCACATCCCTCACGCCTCGGGGGCGATCTTGGGCTATGAGCCAACTGGACTGTGTCTGCAGCAATGGATCTGCTATGAATCCTGTTCCGCGACTGAGAAACAGCGGAATTCTGGTCTCCTTCTACCCGGAGTAACGATCTGCAGCAAGCCTCTGCCAGCCTCTGACTGGGAAGGCTGAATCGACTCTGCTATACGGGCTGCAGCTGCTAAATTCTGAATCGGAGTTCGATATACCTGCGGGGGCGGAAAGAGCTGACGTTGACTGGATTCTGGAACCCGTTGTCGCGCACGCTCGTCGAGTGCTCGCTGGAGGTTCTCTAGTCGAGTGCGCTCAGCCAAGTTTGCCAGGCACGCGTCCTCCAAGGCACGAGCCTCGGGGGTTTCTCCAACGATAGGAGTGTGTAGTGCATCCATGTTCTGGCGATGAAGTTCTTCTCTCTGCAGCGACATGAGAGGCTCGGGAAGATATTCCTCATGGGGATGCGACGGGTCGCCTCCACCTGCGCCTCCGTCGGTGCGGTGAAAACCGGGAGGACTGCGCGGTCCATCAAGCATAAGAATCTCTGCCGCCGGATCACTACTGTCGCACTCGGATGCGGTCTCTGCGGAGCCAGTCGAACAGGCCGTAGAGGGATTCGTTGGGCTCGATCGCCGCGACTTGAGGGGTGGCCGACTGGCGTGCCACCGCGTGTCTCACCCACCGCTGAAGTCTCGATCGACCGGAGCGCTTGCGCCGGCGGGAAACAGGGAGGGAGGACAACACAGGGGCCGACCGATAATGGGTCGACGGTTGCCGCAAGAGGACGCCGCGGACGCACGTGCGAAAGTGCGTTGCCCCGCGGACAGGCAGTGCGTCGACGTCGAGCGGAGCTTCCTGAAGCCAAGCGGAGTCGTCGGTGATGAACGTGAGCGCGCCGAGACGGATCTCGCGGCCTTCCACCAAAACTCCGCCAGAAACCATGATGATTTGGATCGGAAAAGATCGCAACTCCTCCAACCAAATCGCTAAGACACCTGCCCCCCGGTGGGCGCCAACTGTCGTGGTTCTAAGTCTGACAGTAATGTAGGGGGGTAGGTATGGAGAGGCAAGATCTTAGCTATGGAGTAGTTGTAAGCACACGAGGTTTACGAGTTCAGGCCCTTCTCGGAGGAAGTAATAGCCCTACGTCTCGGAGCCCGGAGGCGGTCGACTGGATTATGTGTGTATGAATTACAGGGGTGCGAACCCTTTACACTAGGGGTGGCTTATATAGAGTTCGCCAGACCCCTCCGGCCCTCAGTTATGCAGGGTTTTAATACATTAAGGTCGGGCGTTACTGGTAACGCCCCTAATAAAGTGCTATGATGACCATAAAAGCTACTTAATGACCGACCGTTAGCGTGCGGAGTGACTTTAGGTCTCCTGGCCGTCGAGTGGTTGGATCTTGGTCGAGTGATTGCTTCTTGGTCGAGTGTCTTCGAGTCTGTCGAGTGGAACACCTCCAAGTCGATTGAAAGGTGATTTCTTCTAGAGATGTCCTTGGGTAGGGCAGTTAGGACAAGGTCCATGACCCTACCCTAGGTACATAGCTTCATCACCTGTGTCAGCTAGAAATCAATCAAAGACTACTTTTACATGCCCCTTTGGTACTTTTGCTTATAGATGTATGCCTTTTGGTTTATGTAATGCACCTGCTACCTTTCAAAGATGCATGATGGCTATATTTTCTGACTTCTGTGAAAAAATTTGTGAGGTTTTCATGGATGACTTTTCCTTCTATGGTTCTTCTTTTGATGATTGCTTGAGCAATCTTGATCGAGTTTTGCAGAGATGTGAAGAAACTAATCTTGTCTTGAATTGGGAAAAGTGCCACTTTATGGTTAATGAAGGTATTGTCTTGGGGTACAAAGTTTCTGAAAGAGGTATTGAAGTTGATAAAGCCAAGTTTGATGCTATTGAAAAGATGCCATGTCCCAAGGACATCAAAGGTATAAGAAATTTCCTTAGTCATGCTGGATTTTATAGGAGGTTCATTAAGGACTTCTCAAAAATTTCGCGGCCTCTCACTAATTTATTGCAAAAAGATATACCATTTGTCTTTGATGATGATTGTGTAGAAGCATTTGAAATACTTAAGAAAGCATTAGTCTCTGCACCTGTTGTTCAGCCACCTGATTGGAATTTACCCTTTGAAATTATGTGTGATGCTAGTGATTATGCTGTAGGTGCTGTTCTAGGGCAAAGAATTGATAAGAAATTAAATGTTATTCATTATGCTAGTAGGACTCTAGACAATGCTCAAAGAAATTATGCTACTACTGAAAAAGAACTTTTAGCAGTTGTATTTGCTTGTGATAAGTTCAGATCTTATATTGTTGATTCTAAAGTAACTATTCAAACTGATCATGCTGCTATTAAATACCTTATGGAAAAGAAAGATGCTAAACCTAGACTTATTAGATGGGTTCTCTTGCTACAAGAATTTGATTTGCATATTGTTGATAGAAAGGGAGCTGAGAACCCCGTTGCAGACAACTTGTCTAGGTTATAAAATATTCTTGATGACCCACTACCTATTAATGATAGCTTTCCTGATGAACAATTAAATGTTATAAGTACTTCTCGTAGTACTCCATGGTATGCTGATTATGCTAATTATGTTGGAAATATGCCCTAGAGGCAATAATAAATTGGTTATTATTATATTTCCTTGTTCATGATAATCGTTTTTATCCATGCTAGAATTGTATTGATAGGAAACTCAGATACATGTGTGGATACATAGACAACACCATGTCCCTAGTAAGCCTCTAGTTGACTAGCTCGCTGATCAATAGATGGTTACGGTTTCCTGACCATGGACATTGGATGTCGTTGATAACGGGATCACATCATTAGGAGAATGATGTGATGGACGAGACCCAATCCTAAGCCTAGCACAAAGATCGTGTAGTTCGTATGCTAAAGCTTTTCTAATGTCAAGTATCATTTCCTTAGACCATGAGATTGTGCAACTCCCGGATACCGTAGGAGTGCTTTGGGTTTACCAAATGTCACAACGTAACTGGGTGGCTATAAAGGTTCACTACAGGTATCTCCGAAAGTGTTTGTTGGGTTGGCACGAATCGAGACTGGGATTTGTCACTCCGTGTAACGGAGAGGTATCTTTGGGCCCACTCGGTAGGACATCATCATAATGTGCACAATGTGACCAAGGAGTTGATCACGGGATGATGTGTTATGGAACGAGTAAAGAGACTTGCCGGTAATGAGATTGAACAAGGTATCGAGATACCGACGATCGAATCTCGGGCAAGTATCGTACTGATAGACAAAGGGAATTGTATACGGGATTAATTGAATCCTTGACATCATGGTTCATCCGATGAGATCATCGTGGAACATGTGGCAGCCAACATGGGTATCCAGATCCCGCTGTAGGTTATTGACCGGAGAGTTGTCTCGGCCATGTTTGCATGACTCCCGAACCCGTAGGGTCTACACACTTAAGGTTTGATGACGCTGGGGTTATAGGGAAAGTATGTACGCGGTTACCGAATGTTGTTCGGAGTCCCGGATGAGATCCCGAACATCACGAGGAGTTCCGGAATGGTCCGGAGGTAAAGATTGATATATAGGAAGTATGGTTTTGGCCACCGGAAGTGTTCCGGGCATCACCGGTAGTGTACCGGGACCACCGGATGGGTCCGGGGGTCCACCAGGTGGGGCCACCAGCCCCGGACGCCTACATGGGACAATAGTGGGAAGGGACCAGCCCCTAGGTAGGCTGGGGTGCCTCCCACCAAGGCCCAAGGCGCAAGGGAGAGTGGGAGGGGGCAAACCCTAGGTCCAGATGGGCCTTAAGGCCCAACCTAGGTGCGCCCCCCTCTCTCCCCCCTTGACCGCAACCCTAGATGGGTTTTGGGGCTGCCGCCACCCCTAGGGAGGGAACCCTAGATGGGGGCGCAGCCCCTCCCCTTCCCCTATATATACTTGAGGTATTGGGGGCTGCAACACATGCGAGATCATCTCCCTCTTGGCGCAGCCCTACCTCTCTCCCTCCTCGTCTCTCGTAGTGCTTGGTGAAGCCCTGCTGGAGTTCCGCGTTCCTCCACCGCCACCACGCCTTCGTGCTGCTGCTGGACGGATTCTTCCCCAACCTCTCCTTCTCCCCTTGATGGATTAAGGCATAGGAGACGTCACCGGGCTGCACGTGTGTTGAACGCGGAGGCGCCGTGGTTCGGCGCTTAGATCGGAATCAACCGCGATCTGAATCGCTACGAGTACAACTCCTTCATCCGCGTTCTTGCAACGCTTCCGCTTAGCGATCTACAAGGGTATGTAGATGCACTCCCCTTCCCCTCGTTGCTAGATTACTCCATAGATTGATCTTGGTGATGCGTACAAAATTTTAAATTTCTGCTACGATCCCCAACAAATTATATTGTTGCTAAGTTTATACCACCTAGCTTCACATACCAGCAAAAGAAAAAGTTTTTCTATGATTTAAGACACTAATTTTGGGATGACCCACATCTTTATAAAGAAGGAGTAGATGGTGTTATTAGACGTTGTGTACCTGAGCATGAACAGGAACGGATCCTACGCAAGTGTCATTCCGAGGCTTATGGAGGACACCACGCTGGAGATAGAACTGCACATAAGGTATTGCAATCTGGTTTTTATTGGCCTACTCTCTTCAAGGATGCCCGTAAGTTTGTCTTGTCTTGTGATTAATGTCAAAGAATTGGTAACATTAGTAGACGTCAAGAAATGCCTATGAATTATTCTCTTGTTATTGAACCGTTTGATGTTTGGGGCTTTGATTATATGGGACCTTTTCCTGCCTCTAATGGATACACACATATTTTAGTTGCTGTTGATTACATTACTAAGTGGGTAGAAGCTATTCCAACTAGTAGTGCTGATCATAACACTTCTATTAAAATGCTTAAGGAAGTTATTTTCCCGAGGTTTGGAGTCCCTGGATATTTAATGACTGATGGTGGTTCACACTTTATTCATGGTGCTTTCCGTAAAATGCTTGCTAAATATGATGTTAATCATAGAATTGCATCTCCTTATCACCCTCAGTCTAGTGGTCAAGTAGAGTTGAGAAATAGAGAGCTCAAATTAATTTTGCAAAATACTGTTCATAGGTCTAGAAAGAATTGGTCCAAGAAACTTGATGATGCATTATGGGCTTATAGAACTGCATATAGAAATCCTATGGGTATGTCTCCGTATAAAATGGTTTATGGAAAAGCATGTCACTTACCTCTCGAACTAGAACATAAGGCATATTGGGCTATAAAGAGCTTAACTATGATTTTAAACTTGCCGGTGAGAAGAGGTTATTTGATATTAGCTCACTAGATGAATGGAGAACTCAAGCTTATGAAAATGCCAAGTTGTTTAAAGAAAAAGTTAAAAGATGGCATGACAAAAGGATACAAAAGAGTGAGTTTAATGTAGGTGATTATGTATTGCTATACAACTCTCGTTTAAGATTTTTTGCAGGAAAACTTCTCTCTAAATGGGAAGGCCCCTACGTTATAGAGGAGGTCTATCATTCTGGTGCCATAAAAATCGACAACTTCGAGGGCACAAATCCGAAGGTGGTAAACGGTCAAAGAATCAAACATTATATCTTAGGTAATCCCATAAATGTTGAAACCAATATTATTGAAACCGTAACCCCGAGGGAATACATAAGGGACACTTTCCGGAATGTTTCAGACTCCGAAAAGGAATAGGCATGTGGTACGCTAAGTAAACCGACTCCAAAACAATTTTTAAGGCAATATTTCTCTGTTTTGGAATATTTAGAAAAATAGATAAATAAGTAGCAGTCCGGGAAGGACACGAGGGCCTCACGAGGGTGGTGGGCGCGCCCTACCCCTCTAGGCACGCCCCCTACCTCGTGAACACCTCGTGTGCCTTCCGGACTCCGTTTTCTTGCACGTTACGTATTTTTCTCGGTAAAAATTTATTATATAATCTCCCGAAGGTTTTGACTCCCGTATCACGCAAATATCCTCTGTTTTTGTTTCGAGCTGTCCCGTTGCAGATCAAATCAACATGTCTTCCCGGGATTCGGAAGGAGAAAGCTATGTGGATGATTACTTAGCAAATCCCAAGGTCTATGGAGATGTGGAACATGATGGATGGACCATGGAGGAAGAAGAGGACTATGAACCCAAGGGGAAGGAGGAGACGAGCTCAGATGAAGATGAAGCACCATTACCTCGACCAAAGGACATGCACGTGGAGTTCAAAAAGTCAAGTCTCCCTGATAGAGTAAAGAAACCCAAGTTCGAGTTTATCCCTTTTTGTCTCTTGCAGGAAAATAAGCAGGACCTATGCAAAAAGATATTAACCCTGGAGTGGGAGATTGATGATCTGAGGGATCAAAATGCCGTCCTCAAGCGCAAATTAAGGGAGAATCCTAAGCCATCAACTAAGCCAACATCACCACCACCTTCTTCACCAACAAAGAAGGAGATATGATCACATGGGTATGGGCACTCCCCTTGGCAACTGCCAAGCTTGGGGGAGGTGCCCCGGTATCGTATCACCATCACAACTCCTATCTTTATCGTTTTTCTTAGTTCGATCCTATTAGTAGTATCTTGATCTAGTAGAATAAAGTTTATGGCATGATCTAGTTTTGAGTTTTGCTTTTTGATCTCTCTATGTAATCGAGTCCATGAGCTATATATAATAAAGATTAGTGTTGAGTCAAGGGCTTGATTATTTTTCCATGATCTTGGGTGAATAAAAGAAAGAAGAAAATAATAAAAAGAAACAAAAAGTTCATATTGATCTTATTGAGAGTAATGACTTCACATAGAAAGAGTATGATGATTAAAAGTTGTTGGGAGTTGGCAAACATAGCTTTGGTCATTGTTGCAATTAATAGGAAGTAATAAGGAAAGAGAGGTTTTCACATATAGATATATTATCATTGACATCTTTTATGATTGGGAGCACTCATTAAAATATGACATGCTAAAGAGTTGATGTTGGACAAGGAAGACAACGTAATGAGTTATGTCTTTCTTATATCTGAGATAAAGTATGTTGTCATGGATCCTCTAACTTGTTGAGCTTGCCTTTCCCCCTCATGCTAGCCAAATTCTCAGCACCAAGTAGAAATACTACTTGTGCTTCCAAATACCCTTAAACCAGTTTTTCCATGAGAGTCCACCATATCTACCTATGGATTGAGTAAGATCCTTCAAGTAAGTTGTCATCGATGCAAAGCAATAAAAATTTCTCTAAATATGTATGATTGATTGGTGTGGGAGAAATAAGCTTTATACGATCTTGTGATGTGGAAGTAATAAAAGCGACGGACTGCATAATAAAGGTTCATATCACAAGGGGCAATATAAAGTGACGTTCTTTCGCATTGAGATTTTGTGCATCCAACCATAAAAGCGCATGGCAACCTCTGCTTCCCTCTGCGAAGGGCCTATCCTTTATTATTATCTTCTACCTTATGCAAGAGTCATGGTGATCTTCACCTTTTCTTTTTCATTTTATCCTTTGGCAAGCTCAGCATGTTGGAAAGAACATGATATATATATATATATATATATATATATATATCTAATTGGATGTAAGGGAGCATGAACCATTTTTGTTGACATTACCCTTGAGGTAAAAGGTTGTGGGGCAAAACTATAAGCCCCTATCTTTCTCTGTGTCCGATTAAAACTCCGTAACCACAAGTATTGCATGAGTGTTAGCAATTATGGAGGACTAAATGATAGTTGAGTATGTGGTCTTGCTTTTTAGCTCTGCATAGACTCTTTCCGATGTTATGATAAATTGCAATTGTTTCAATGACTGAGATTATAGTTTGTCGGAGCCCAATAAGGTTTATGATTTATACTTTTGCATTGTGAATAGATCATCACTTGAACATAAGTAATCATATGACAAAAGCTATATATGTTGCTGTTATGAGAATAATCATAATGCCTTCATGTCCGTATTTTTATTTTTATCGACGCCTCTACCTCTAAACATGAGGACATATTTATTGTTATCGGCTTTTCGCTTGAGGACAAGCGAGGTCTAAGCTTGGGGTAGTTGATACATCCATTTTGCATCATGCTTTTATATCGATATTTATTGAATTATGGACTGTTATTTCACTTTATGTCACAATACTTATGGCTATTCTCTCTTATTTTAGAAGGTTTACATAAGGAGGGAGAATGCCGACAGCTGGAATTCTGGGCTGGAAAAGGAGCAAATATTAGGGACCTATTCTGCGCAACTCCAAAAGTCCTGAAACTCCACGGAACATCTTAAAATAAATAAAGAAAAATCCTCGCCAAAGATGAAGGCCAGGGGGCCCACACCCTGCTCACGAGGGTGGGGGGCGCCCCCCTACCTCGTGGGCCCCCTGGTGGCTCTCCGACGTCCATCTTCTCCTATATGAAGTCTTTCAATGAGAAAAAAATCAGAAGGAACTTTTCGGGACGAGACTCCGCCGCCACGAGGCGGAACCTTGGCGGAACCAATCTAGAGCTCCGGCAGAGCTGTTCTGCCGGGGATACTTCCCTTCGTGAGGGGGAAATCATCACCATCGTCATCACCAATGCTCCTCTCATCAGGAGAGGGCAATCTCCATCAACATCTTCACCAGCACCATCTCATCTCCAAACCCTAGTTCATCTCTTGTATTCAATTCTTGTCTCAAAGTCCGGGATTGATGCTAGTAGGTTGCTAGTAGTGTTGATTACTCCTTGTAGTTGATGCTAGTTGGTTTATTTGGTGGAAGATCATATGTTCAGATCCTATATGCATATTATTACCCCTCTGATTGTGAACATGAATATGCTTTGTGAGTAATTACGTTTGTTCCTGAGGACAAGGGAGAAGTCTTGCTATTAGTAGTCATGTGAATTTGGTATTCGTTTGATATTTTGATAAGATGTATGTTGTCTAGCCTCTAGTGGTGTTATGTGAACGTCGACTACATAACACTTCACCATTATTTGGGCCTAGAGGAAGGCATTGGGAAGTAATAAGTAGATGATGGGTTGCTAGAGTGACAGAAGCTTAAACCCCAGTTTATGCGTTGCTTCGTAAGGGGCTGATTTGGATCCACATGTTTTATGCTATGGTTAGGTTTACCTTAATACTTTTGTTGTAGTTGCGGATGCTTGCAATAGAGGTTAATCATAAGTGGGATGCTTGTTCAAGTAAGAACAGCACCCAAGCACCGGTCCACCCACATATCAAATTATCAAAGTATCGAACGCGAATCATATGAACGTGATGAAAACTAGCTTGACGATATTCCCATGTGTCCTCGGGAGCGCTTTTCCTATTATAAGAGTTTGTTCCGGCTTGTCCTTTGCTACAAAAAGGATTGGGCCACCTTGCTGCACTTTATTTACTTTTGTTACTTGTTGCTCGTTACAATTTATCGTATCGCAAAACTATCTGTTACCACTTATTTCAGTACTTGCAGAGAATACCTTGCTGAAAACCGCTTATCATTCCCTTCTGCTCCTCGTTGGGTTTGACACTCTTACTTATGGAAAGGACTATGATAGATCCCCTATACTTGTGGGTCATAAGGGACTTCAGCTTTATCATATCTATAGAGCGAATTTACCTTTACTACCTGTGTCGGGATATCGGGATCAGGGGGTTCTTCAGTAAATAAAGAATTGAGATCATATGTTTCTTCAACAGGCGGTATATTAAGACCATGTATTTCTTCAATAGGAGGTAAATTCTTAACGTCTTCAGCTTTAATACCTTTTTCTTTCATAGATTTCTTTGCCTCTTGCATATCTTCGGGACTGAGGAATAGAACACCTCTCTTCTTCGGAGTTGGTTTAAGAATAGGCTCGGTAATTGGAGCAGGAGTTGGCTCAGGAGGTGCCCAATTATTTTCATTTGTCAACATATTATTCAATAGAATTTTAGCTTCATCCGGTGTTCTTACCCTGAAAAGAGAACCAGCACAACTATCCAGGTAATCTCTGGAAGCATCGATTAGTCCATTATAAAAGATATCAAGTATTTCAGGTTTCTTAAGAGGATGATCAGGCAAAGCATTAAGTAACTTGAGAAGCCTCCCCCAAGCTTGTGGGAGACTCTCTTCTTTAATTTGCACGAAGTTGTATATTTCCCTCAAAGCAGCTTGTTTCTTATGAGCAGGGAAATATTTAGCAGAGAAGTAATAAATCATATCCTGGGGACTACGCACACAACCAGGATCAAGAGAATTAAACCATATCTTAGCATCAGCCTTTAATGAGAACGGAAATATTTTGAGTATATAAAAGTAACGCGATCTCTCATCATTAGTAAACAGGGCAGCTATATCATTTAACTTAGTAAGATGTGCCACAACAGTTTCAGATTCATAGCCATAAAACGGATCAGATTCAACCAAAGTAACTATATCAGGATCAACAGAGAATTCATAATCCTTATCAGGAACACAAATAGGTGAAGTAGCAAAAGCAGGGTCGGGTTTCATCTTATCTCTAAGTGATTCTTTGTTCCATTTAACTAATAACCTCTTAAGCTCATATCTATCTCTGCAAGCTAAAATAGCGGCAGAAGATTCCATATCAAAAAGATAGCCCTGAGGAATAACAGGCATATTTTCATCATCGCTATCATCATCGTATTTAGATTCAATAATTTCTTTTTCTCTAGCCCTAGCAATTTGTTCATCAAGAAATTCACCAAGGGGCACAATAGTATCAGGCATAGGAGCAGTTTAATCATAAGTATCATGCATAGCAGAAGTGGCATCATCAATAACATGCGACATATCAGAACAAATAGCAGAAGCAGGTGTAGGTGTAGGTGTCGCTAGCTTACTCATAACATAAGGTGAATCAAGTGCAGAGCTAGATGGCAGTTCCTACCTCCCCTCGTAGTTGAGGGATAGATCTTGGTTTTTGGATCTCTCAAGTTCTTCATAGTGTCCAGCAGATATAAATCCCAAGTGACTCAAAGAATAGAGCTATGCTCCTCGGCAACGGAGCCGGAAATTTGTCTTGATAACCCACAAGTATAGGGGATCGCAACAGCTTTCGAGGGTAGAGTATTCAACCCAAATTTATTGATTCGACACAAGGGGAGCCAAAAAATATTCTCAAGTATTAGCAGCTGAGTTGTCAATTCAACCACAGCTGGAAACTTAGTATCTGCTGCAAAGTGTTTAGTAGCACAGTAATATGATAGCGGTGGTAGCGGCAACAAAAGTAAAGACAGCAAAAGTAATGTTTTTGGTATTTTGTAGTGATTGTAATAGTAGCAGCGGGAAAGTAAATAAGCGAGAACCAGTATATGGAAAACTCATAGGCACCGGATCAGTGATGGATAATTATGCCGGATGCGGTTCATCATGTAACAGTCATAACATAGGGTGACACAGAACTAGCTCCAATTCATCAATATAATGTAGGCATGTATTCCGTATATAGTCATACGTGCTTATGGAAAAGAACTTGCATGACATCTTTTGTCCTACCCCCCGTAGCAGCAGGGTCCTATTGGAAACTAAGGGATATTAAGGCCTCCTTTTAATAGAGAACCATAACAAAGCATTAGCACATAGTGAATACATGAACTCCTCAAACTATGGTCATCACCGGGAGTGGTCCCGATTATTGTCACTTCGGGGTTGCCGGATCATAACACATAGTAGGTGACTATAGACTTGCAATATCGGATCAAGAACTCATATATATTCATGAAAACATAATTGGTTCAGATCTGAAATCATGGCACTCGGGCCCTAGTGACAAGCATTAAGCATAGCAAAGTCATAGCAACATCAATCTCAGAACATTATGGATACTAGGGATCAAACCCTAACAAAACTAACTCGATTACATGATAAATCTCATCCAACCCATCACCGTCCAGCAAGCCTACGATGGAATTACTCACGCACGGCGGTGAGCATCATGAAATTGGTGATGGAGGATGGTTGATGATGACGACGGCGACGAATCCCCCTCTCCGGAGCCCCAAACGGACTCCAGATCAGCCCTCCCGAGAGGTTTTAGGTCTTGGCGGCAGCTCCGTATTGTAAAACGCGATGATTTCTTCTCTCTAATTTTTTTCTCTCCGAAAGCAAATATATAGAGTTGGAGTTGGCGTCGGAGGGCATCCAGGGGGCCCACGAGGTAGGGGGCGCGCCCTAGGGGGGGGGGCGCCCCCCACCCTCGTGAGAAGGGTTTGGGCCCCCTGGTCTTCATCTTTGGCGAGGATTTTTTTATTATTTTTTCTAAGATGTTCCGTGGAGTTTCAGGTCATTCCGAGAATATCTGTTTTCTGCACATAAAACAACACCATGGCAATTCTGCTAAAAACAGCGTCAGTCCGGGTTAGTTCCATTCAAATCATACAAGTTAGAGTCCAAAACAAGGGCAAAAGTGTTTGGAAAAGTAGATACAACGGAGACGTATCAGTTCTTACTCTTTCTGTTAGATGTCATGACACAGTTCTTTGCTCTACTTTCCGTCCTACATGTGTTAGGTTCTACTTCATATATGAAACTTCATCTAGTGTCTGTTCTAGATGTGTTTAGTTCAAGTTCATATATGCAGATGCTCTTTACCTTCTCTCTGTCCGAACGCATGACTTGTTTTATCTCTACTATATTAGTCATGCTTTATGTAGTATTTCTGTTAATAAAATCATTCGGTAAATTGCTCATATTTCCAACACAATTCCCACACTCACCGCTCGGTTTCCCCCTCGATATCGGGCGTACGACCTCGCGAAGATCCGCCGCCTGAAGCTTCTCCGGTGAGTGAATCGGCCATCTCCGGTGATCCCCTCGACTGTCTGAGATTTGCTTCTTCACATACGCGTTGTTGCCTCGCTCCTTGACCCTTTTGTTTTCTCCTGGAAGCGCCGAACCGAGCTCCTGGAAGAAGCCCTGAAGGCCACAGGAGCCAATCGCCGCCCCTTGTTCATTCGCTCCCGCCGTCGATGCAGGACGCACCGGGGAACTCCGACGACTCCCCTGTTTCCAGTGTGCCACGCCTAACCTCCCCGTGCACTTCCCTAAGTCAGATAACCACCGGGGGACGCCTTCCCGTCGACGTCCGAGGCCGCCGCCATCTTCCCCTGCTCACGGTGAGCGCGCGCGCACAGTTTTTTTTGGACGAATCCCGTCACACCACATGGCAGTGTGCTACAGCAGCCACAGCAGCAGTTTTTCACATATTCACACCAAATTTCATTATGCTATATATTGAGATCCACACATCCGAATGCACTAATTCTTTTTCCTATGTGTTATTGTTGATCATGACTATCGAGTAGAATCATAATTTTCAACTTTGTACTTTTCAAATTTGAATTCAAAACTTCATTTGATCATATCGGGTGAACCGTGACACCTTTCGAATTGATTCCTTTTGCATATAAAAGCTTGTATCAAATACTATCTGATCATATCATGTATAATAAATATTCAAACACTTTTTGACCTGTTTTGAATTCGAATTCAATCCATACTTCATCTCGCTATAACTTGTGTTGTAGTATTTCTTTTCAATTAATTTTTTCGTCGAATGAGTCCATATGTCATATGCAATATGTCATACAACTTTCATGTTGCTCTCCAAATACTTTTGACCTTGTTCCATAATATCTCCAATGTAATCTTATATGGCAATAATTCATCATCCATTGAGTCTTTCGAGTTAATTCCTTTACCTTCCACCTTATATCACCATAAAGACCCGTAGTATATATTAAGCCTATATATTTTGTTGTTGTTGCTTAACCTTGCCATATTTGTTTTGTTGTTCTTTTGATTCTTTCTGTATGGCATGGTTATTTATTTGGATTCTTTTGTTTACGATAGATTGCTCGGAGCGTGACGAGTAGAACTGTCAGGAATTATGAGTGCGACTATCTTCATCAAACGTACCGGGCAAGTTACACCTTGATCATCCTTCATCCTATGATTTTTCATGCATGTAGTTATGTATTACAATACCACATTATCCATGTGTAGGAAGATCATGGTGGTATGTTATTGCCTTTGAGTCAGCTTAGTATGGCCTTATTGTAGATCGTGGTAGTGTATTCTTGCTATGCTTGTAGACGGCGATTGGTTCGTGTATGCATCGAGATTATGTGAGGACTATTTACAATATAACTTGAGTAAAAACATAATATACAATTCACCTCTAGACGGACAGGGTGGCATCATGGTTTCTTGTTCCTTTTCTAAGGGCATGGACCATGGCTAAGTGCGCCCGGATGGTAATTAATGCTGGGTGGTTTCAAGATCATCATGGTTTATACCCTCTAAATGTAAGTGGGTGCCGTCCAGGCTCAAAAAGATCCGACAGACTTAGTGACTAGTAGCTTCCATGTACCGTCACTCGCTAATATGGGCGCTGGCTTAGTTGATCAGTTGTGGAAACCTTACCCGGATGTGCCAGCAGATGTAATTATGATAGTTGGGATGGGCCTCCTGTGGGTAGTGTACAAACTAATCGTGATTAGCTATGTCCTCGGTTATGGACAAATTTGAGCAGCTAGACTATTACAGTTGTTGGATGGTCTTGACAGATGATACAATTGATAAAACTTGATGGGAAACTTAATAATTGGGATGGGTTGGAATTGGATTGCCCAATTCAACCATATGTATTTAATTATAGCAAGAAAAGAAATAAAATTTGACTATTATAATATGTAATATTAAGGAAAAATTAGCTTTCTGCAAAACAACCACTACATTATCCTTTTGATATACCCTGCATATAGAAGTAGGTCTGTTATATGATTTCCATGTGTGACTTGCCAATACATTCAAAGTATTGATCCTTCGTGGCTACAACGTTTCATGTTGCAGATTTTATACGACGAATGAGTGATATGATGTAGGGTTACGATGTCTATACTTAACATTTGCGTGTGGTGTTGATGGACTTCATGGAGATTTTATTTGCTTTTCTGCTGCATTTTGTTTGTATGCTAGCTTGAGCTATGTAGGTATGTATTATATTAAATTCTGGATTTACGATGTAATATTATAACATGTGGTTTATTCTTGATATTACATCTTGTACTGTGTGTTCTAGCTATTGATCCACGGACTAGCACAGTAAGCATAGAGACATCGAATCTTATCAGATTCGGGTCATTACAGCCGGCCCAAGAACGAGCTGAGGAGCTCGTTCAATGCGCGGTTTCCAATGAAAAATAAATGGCTAGAAAATATATGTAGAAAGGATTTTAACCCACGTGCCATAGTTGACGGACTTGGGGCTTCAACCACTTCAGCAGGATGACATTGGTGTGTTATATACTAAAACAATTTTATTTTACCCCGAGTTTGTGTCGCACTACAAATTATTTGGAAAAAGGGAAAGGAAAATTGAACAAGAATTCATGAATTTTAAAACAGATCATTGATTTTGACAAAAGGTCACATATTTCAAAGAAATGTTCACAAAAAATCAAAAAAAGTTCATCATTTTTTTAAAAGTTCACATATTTGAAAAAATTTCACTCGATTTTGAAAAAGGTCCATCGATTTTGATAAAAAAAAGTTCATGAATTCTAAAAAAGTTCATGGATTTCTGAAAAGTTAACCGGTTTTGATAAAAAAAGATCACAAATTTGAAAAAAGTTCACCAGATTTTGGAAAAAGTTCGCAGATTTAAAACAAGTTCATCACTTTTGATAAAAAAAGTTCATGAATTGGAAAACAGTTCATCGAGTTTGAAAAAAGGTCATCGGATTTGGGAAAAAATTCATCAAAATTGAAAAAAGTTCATCAAATTTGTTACAAACTTCATCGATTTTGCATCTAACCCGGAAGAAAGAAAAAAGAAAAGGGAAAAAAAGGGAAAATAATAAAAGAAAAGTGCGAGGAAGAAAAGAAATAGAAAGGTGCACCTAATCATATTAGGCTTGGTGGCTTGTGGTTTGCGTAGTGTACGACGAAGCTGGAGGTAGCTTTTTTTTTAGAGAATGTCGGCCTTTATTAATCAAGCAAACATATTACAGAGTCTTTCGGATGCAATCCGGAGCAGAATTATAAACACAAAGGCTCAAAGAGCTCAAACTAGACCTAGCAAGAACATGAGCTAAGACAACATGATGGCGACGAACATGTATGAATGACACAGACGATAGAGCATTACAAATCGCCTTGATGTCAGAGATAATTGATCCCACCATGAACCGGTCTCGGACTGAAGATTTCAACCTTTGAATCACCGAAAGACAGAAATAAAATGGCCGGCCCATATAGCAACGATGAGAGAGATCAGGGGCTGTGCGCCCTGTACGAGCTAGCCGAGAGGTCTGGCGCCCGCATTCGATGGTACTGGGCCAGCCCAGCAAATTTCAATAGATCGCAGGTATCCTCGTGGGCATCGCGAAAATATCGGGAAAAAAGGTCTCCTCGTGGATCGAACAAGCGCCCTCACAAACACGTCCACAAAAGGCAAACCACCTGACCTAGGTACGTACTAGTGACCAAGTACAGGGACAATTGTTTAAGGACATTAATAGACGCGCAATTTATTAGTACACATCTACCATTCACTGTAGCGTTTGATTTTTCAACTATTTGAAAACATTTCGAAAGAAAGTTCGTGAATTACAAAAAAAATTGATTTTGAAAAAAAGTTCACGGCTTTGAGAAAAAGTTCATAGGATTTGAAAAAAGTTCATCAATTTTCAGAAATAGTTCACAAAAAATGAGAAAAAAGTTCACGCATTTTAAAAAAGTTCATCAATTTTCAGAAATAGTTCACAAAAATTGAGAAAAAAAGTTCACGTATTCAAAAAAAGTTCATCAAATTTTTAAAAAGTTTCATCAATTTTGAAAAAAAGTTCACCGATTTTGAAAAAGGTTCATCACCTTTGAAAAAAGGTCATGATTTTTGAAAAACAGTTCATCGAATTAGGAAAAAAGTTCATTAAATTTGAAAAAAATTCATCGAAGTTGAAAAAAGTTCATCCAATTTGAAACCGTTCATTGATTTTGAAAAAAAGGTTTGTGCAGTTGAAAAAACTTCATCAATTTTGAACAAGTTCATGAATTTTGAAAACTTAACAGAAAAAGAAAAGCAAAAAAGGCAGAAGAATTCCGGTCAAAACAAATAAAATATGGTAAAAACACAACACAATTTAGTTAAAGAAAAGTAAAGGAAGACAATTAGCACCAACAGGAATCATGGTCAGCTGGTTACTGCGCTGGTTCGATCTCAAAGAAGAAACAGGTGCCGAGTTCGACCCCAGACCAACCAGCTCGCTGTGTTTTTGGGAGTTTTTACAGAAAAGGAAACGTAACATGGGCCAGCCCAGCGCGGAACTGTAGTGTGCACCCGTTTGCTTCAATCGAATAAACGGGCGCTGAAGGCGCCGAAGGCGCCGTTTAGGAAATGCCGAGCTAGCCTATATTTGGTCGTGGAGAGCTCCTCCACAATGCCTTTGGCATCCAATCGCAGGTGCTTGCGCGGCTGTAGCAGGCCACGACCCATTAACTTCGGTCCTTCTCCATCGCTAGCCACGCTCGCTGCTTTGGCGTGGCAGAAAAAAATAACAGCTTCAGGAAAAAACCATACCTCGTTTTTTATGATTAAAAATTCTATGTTCAATTTTTTTAAGTTAAAAATAAAAAAATGAACTTGAAAAGAACTTCATGATTAAAAAGATGTTCGTTCATTTGAAAAAATATTGCAGATTTAAAAAATGTTCACGAATTTGAAAATTGATAGCATATTTTTAACTACTTGGAGCATTTCAAAAGTTCATTTTTTTGGAAAAAGGTCATGCTTGCAGAAAACTGTTCGATATTTGGTTTGCAAATTTGAAAAAAGTTCGCTCATATGAAATAAGTTCATTTATTTACTTGAAAAAAATCATGCATTAGAAAATTGTTGACAGATGTTAGTGAATTTGAAAAGTTCACGCGTTCAAAAATTAATAGGGCATTTGAAAGTTGATTGCATCTTTGATAAAAGTTCACGCTGAAAAGTGTCTGTGTGTTTGGAAAAAGTTCACGGATGTTTGCAAATTTGAAAAAAGTTCACGCATTTTAAAATTATTCATGCATTTCAAAAAAAATTGCACATTCAAAAAGGGATCACTAATGCTTGCTGGTTTTTAAAAAAAATCATGCATTTGGAAATTGTTAAGGCATTTGAAAAACCTTAATGGATGTCCGCCAATTTGAAAAAAGTTCACGTATTTGGTAAAAATTTATGCATTTGAAAAATCTTAACGTATTTGGAGAACATTTGCACAATTGAAAAAGTTCACGCATTTGGAAAAAGTTCACGGGTGTTCACGAATTCGAAATATATTTGCGCATTTGAAAATACTTCAGGGATATTTTTAAAAGAGTTAATGACTTTGAAAAAAATATCACACAACTGAAAATTATTCGCGCATCTGAAAAATGTTTGCTCAGTTGAAAATTGTTCACGCATTTGAAATTTGTTCGCGCATTTGTAAATTTCACAAATGTTCGCAAATTTTGGAATAGTTTACTCATTTGAATTTTTAAATACTCACAAAGCTGAAAAAAATTGTTGTTTGAAAAAAGGTCATGCATTTGAAAAAAACTATAGCAATTTGTGATAAGTTTATGAATTTTAAAAAGTTCAACAATTTTTGATTAATCATGGATTTCAATAGTTATTTAAGAAATTGATTTTTTAATAAAAAAGAGTGAAAATAAAAAATAAACGGAAAAAGGAATTAAAGAAAAAGAAAAGGAATAGAAAAAACAAACACAGGCCCATATGGAAAACCCATAGAAGAAACGTAACGAAATTTAAACAGGAAGCATCTAGTTGTTTCCTAAAACCGGAGCTAGCTGGATGGGTTATATGAGCCGGCCCAATACATTAGCGCTTGAGCGCTGCGTACGCGTATTGAAGGAAACTCTATTGCTGGCGCCGAATATGAAATGCCTAGAATAGGTTTAACTAATAACTCCAAGTCTCTCTCCCTCATGTCTAAAAAAAATCTCTCCCTCACATTCTACTCTGAGACGTTTCCGTCGACGACGAGGCGCCTACGGTGACTTCGTAAATCTCAAGATGATATGCCGGCTCAGTCTCTCGAAGGTGCTCATAGGGGTAGGATGTGCGTGTGTGCGTTCATAGGGGTGAGTGTATGCGCGTGTATATGAGCGCTTGTGTCTGTACTAATGCTCAAAAAAAAAACTCCAAGTCTCTCTCCCTCATGTCTAAAAAAATCTCTCCCTCACATTCTACTCTATATGTCTCTACGGGGTTAGATCAATATATCCTAAATATTTAGTTCCTTTCATAATTTTCACATGGTTTCGCAAGCCGGTTAGTCCAACAAGGCTGATCCTAGTTTTTTACCACTTCCCGCAATGTACCCTGGGAAGATTAATTTCATGTTGTCGATATTTTGGTGTAGATGGAGAAGTTAGAGTGTGTTGAATGATCACATGGGTGTACAAGCAAGGATTTTTCGGGTGCCATGTAGAAGGGATACCACACTACTCTTACCGCTAGGATTTCTATTGTATATAAGGACGCTCGGCTAATTGATCTAGGCATGCCTTATATAGTGTCAAGCATGGTTAGAGCAACTATAATAAGGTGATCTATGCGAACTATAAGACTTTAAATATAATATTTTTGTTTATTTGGAAGAGAGAGAAGATGAGCTAGCTACTAGTTAACAGCCGGCTGCAGCCCATGCTCCTAGATACTTTGTGAAAGTGAGGTGAGCCATTTATCAACAAAGTAGTACATATTTATATCCAGCTATTGTATTTGCCGACTATAAGTTTGGCTATAGATGACATGGCGACATCATATATCCAGCAGCAGGCTATATTATTATCCATGCTCTTAGAAGCTACGATGATCGACTTAATTAATGCTACAAGTAATGGGTCATTGAATGTCGATTGTTCCAACACTACTTATTACATACTTTAGTCTTTAGTTGTATTTCTGGTAACGCTCATCTTCACCACACATCTCTTGACCTGGCTTGCCCATCACCTGTTGGGCTGCGTCTAGGCCTTTAGCTGGGTTGACTATCTCCATGGGCCTACACGGGGGGATTCTCCGAGTCCGTTAGGGTCTCACTGTGGAGGTCGCATGTGCCCTCAATGTAAATAATTCCAATTAATAGCTAATATGCCCATTTTAATCACTATTTATTATCAAAATTTAGTCTTTATTAATGATATCTTGTACATTACTGCTGAATTCTAATGCCTTTCTCCCATCAATTTGCATGTGATGTTATGTTTTCCATTTTCCATTTTACAACTATACTCATTTTCTATTCCTTGGTTTTTCCTATTTTTATAGTTTTTCGATGTTCTATATTCCTGCATTCTATACGCCCAATGATACTAGTTCGAACGTTGCATGGACTGATCTAGCCTCCCTCTCGGGTCGCTTTCGCGACTCCACACGCCCCCGCATCGCCACCTAGCTAAAGTTCCACTGTCGGCCACCCTCCACTCGTCGTCACAGGAGGAGCCCCAAGGGCAAAGTGTCACGGAGGACGGCAGCAGTGAGGAACCATGTGGCTTACGTCCATGACCTCTTCTCTCTCTCTCTCTCTCTCCACCACCTCCACCCGCTAGATCCAGCTCCTGTGGGACTTCCCCGACCAGCTGCGGCGTTCTGGAAGTTCATTCCCTGGCCGACTGTGGCTCCTCCAACGGTTGGCGACGTCCCTGCCCGCTCACGAGCTTTGGGTCACCCCCTTCCAGGCAGTGGCCTTCGAGGTGCTGGTGGTGCCCGACGGTGGCTGCCTCTTGCAGCGCACCGGCCGGGACTTGGATGTGCGCGTGCTCACCACCACCACCACCAAACACCCCCAGTAAGGGCGACTCCAGCCTAGCTGCCATGGCTAGCGCGCCCCGGGAGTTGTGTTCCTTCCGGCTCATTCGGCTCACAGGCACCTCTGTGCCTCCGCACCCCCACCCTCTTGGTGCCCTTGGTGGGTCATCCATCCCAACGCATCTTCTATTCTGGGGCACTATGGGAGATGTGCCCCACCAGCTCCTTGGGCTCATCAGCATCCTTGCTGCACTCGTCTCGGTGACCCGGATCTTTGCTCCTCTTTGCTCGCTGATGACCCACAAGTATAGGGGATCACAACAATATTTGAGGGCAGTATTTCACCCAAATTTATCGATTCGACACAAGGAGAGCTAAAGAATATTTATAAGCCTTAGCAGTTGAGTTGTCAATTCAACCACACCTGAGAATCACTTCGTTGAAGCAATTTATTAGTACCATAGTAATATGATAGCATTGATAGCAATAGTAACAGTAACAGTAGCAGTTTTGCAGCAAACAGAGTAGCGGCAGTAACTTCAACAAAGCAATGGTATTAAAGAATAAGCATGGAGTAGCGATGGATTTGGATTATATTTAATATGTAACTGTCACAACCTAGAGTGATACACAATAGCTCCAATTCATCAATTATATGCAGGCATGTATTTTGTATATAGTCAAACGTGATTGCGGTAAGAACTTGCATGGCATCATTTGTCCTACCTTCCATGGCAGCAGGGTCCTAGTGGAAACTAAGGGTAATTAAGGCGCTCTTTTTAATAGAGAACCAGAACAAAGCATTAGCACATAGTTAATACATGAACTCCTCAAGTTAAGTCTTCCCCATCAATATCCGAATCATTGGCACCTTGGGGTCTAAGTTTTAGAACGATAACAGGTGCATAGAACTTGCAGGTAAGATCAACATCTCAAATATATTCGTGAAAGCGTAAGTGTTCAGATCTTAAATGATGTCACTCGGGCTCTAGTGACAAGAATTAAGCATAGCAAAGTCATGGCAATATCAATCTCAGAATATAGTGGATACCAGGGATCAAACCCTAACAAATTGACACGATTACATAAGAAATCTCACCCATCTCCATCTACCTTAAGTATGCCTACAAGGGAATTACTCACTAATGATGGTGAGCATCATGAAATTGTTGATAGAGAAGGGTTGGTGATGACGACGGCGACGAATCCCTCTCTCAAGGGCCTCGAACGGACTCCAGATTAGGGATCCTGATGAAGAATGGGAGTTGGTGGCAGCTCCGTATCGTAAAATGTGATGAAGCTTTCTTTGCTTTTTTCTTGAAAATATGAAATTTATAGGCTTGGAATTAAGTCATCCGGAAGTCTATGGGACCCACAAGCTAGCATAGCATGCCCCCTGGCTTGTGGCCCCATGGTGGGCCCCCTCCGGTACTTCTTTGCTCCAGTATTTTTTGTATACTCCCTCCGTCCGGTGAAACATGTACATACAGAAATTTTAGGACAAGTTATGGAGTGGAGGAAAAAATGCATTGGAAAGGTGTAAGCCACCATCTCTCTCCTCTTTAATTACCCAACCCCCCATGAGCTAAGTATATGTAGAAATTAAGGAGAGCATGTGTAGGATGTTATTGCTCTTGATTACTGTGTGATAAGAGAGAAGCATTTTTTCTACTTTAAAGTGCATTGTAAAGATAGATGTACACTCTTTTGTGGACAAATTTTGAAGCAAACATACGCTCTTCACCGGACGGAGGGAGTAGTCCATAACAAATCTCCACAAAGTTTCATCCAATTCTGAGAAATTTTATTTCAGCACAAAAAGAACACGAGGATAGTTCTGCTAAAAACATCGTCAGTCCGGGTAAGTTTCATTAAAGTCATGCAAATTAGAGTCCAAAACTAAACCAAAAGTGTTTGGAAAAGTAGATACATTGGAGACGTATCACTCGCCTGGGCCTCCGGCCACCTTGACATCCCCCGTTGCCTCCAATTTCGCCCAGCCGCCAACCTTCGTGCCCCATTTGTCCCTTCACTGCTTCGTTACTCCAGCACCTGGCAGCACCCGGTGCCTCTTCGGCAGCGGGCGTTGCTCCCATTCTTGCATTCATGGTTTTTGCTTATGCCCGACTTCCTCTTCAATTCATGCTACGATGATTTGGGATTATTCGGACTCTGGATACAGCAAAATCCTTGCATCCTATGCTAACAGCGGCAACACTAGTGGACGCCGTCCCCTTCTTGGAGGCATTGTCACGGCAATTATCTATGCCCCTCCTCGAACGGCAAGGGAAACCCTAGGTTCGGTTCTCCAGATCATACGGCAATGACATCTCGGTGTCATTCTCCTTCATGAAGGTGACATCTTGTTTACTGACGGCATCCTTGATTCTGGATCTAGAGATTTTGGTCGTCTGTTGTTGGTATGGACTACTTCTCAGGGTTGCGAGTTTAGCTATGTTTTTCTCTATTTGTGCGGAGCATCTAGGGTCGGCTCATAGATATACGGGGCCCAGGGAAAATACAACAATAAGGGTCCCTTGTTTACTCAAAATCTCAAAATATTTTATATTTTAAAAGAAAAGTAATATCCAGTACATAGCATAGCCTAATGATCTTAATTTGGACTCTAAAACTGATAGTACAATTTATTTATTGATCAAATGAACTACCATGATAGTAATGAAATGGTGTAGTTCGAAAAAAGCTCGCTGTCCACAAAAGCTTGCATTCCTAAATTTGAATTGAGACCTCATTTTGTTCTGCAAAAAAAAATTCATGTCAAAACAAGTTGCTACTTAGATCTTTTGTGTTACCATCAGATAAAAAGTTAGGCATGAACTTACATTTGTTTCTGGATCCTCCCCAATCGGCCATGTTCTTCACTCCAAAATTCTTCACCCGGATAATAACTCAATTCTTCCAAACATTCCCGCTCAAGGCATAGTAAAGCAAACTGAGCATTTGACATTTATACTAGAACTTGGAAATTCATCTAACACTTCTAGAAGCAAAGTCATCGATTGCATCAACATTTATTTCATCCAACTTATATTTATCAATACATAAAGTAGCAAGACCATTTAATCTTTCTTGTGACATTATTGACCTCAAATAGTTCTTTAGCAATTTCAGCTTTGAAAAGCTATGCTCCGCTGATGCTACGGTCATTGGTACAAAGAACAAAATTCGACAAGAAATTGAAAAACTGGTAAAAGACTCAATATCTCTAACAAACTCAAAAATCTTCATACATGCAATGGCAAATCTGACTCTAGTAAAATCATTTGCAGCAGTCTTAATTCAGAAAAAAGATAATCTAACTCAACATCGCATGAACCATTTCGTGAAACTGTTTCTATAAACTTAGCATAGCGTAGTTCAACATCATCCAATAATTTCATGTCTTTTGATCTAAGTAGGAAGCCAAATATACTTTTGAACACTTTGAGTTCTTTGAATCTAGTTCATAGAGACACCTTTGCGATATCAACCACAAATAAGAAGCAATTAACTTCGAACACCTTATCAGCTTTTAGCATTTCTTTATCGATATTAGGTTCATCAAATTGTTTCTTCCTAGTAACGTTACATGCTAATGGAAACGATCGTTCTATGCCCATATAAATTGTAAGACCTTTGGTAATAGTCAAACAAGATGCAAATCCTTTGTCTCTATACTTATCAAAAAACAGCATTACGCCTTCAATTTGTTGCAAGGTACACTTGTAGGATCAAAAGTAGGTCTAGAGGGGGTGATTAGACTACTTGACCAAATAAAGATCTAGCCTTTTCCCAATTTTAAGTCTTGGAAGATTTTAGCAACTTAGCACAAGTCAAGCAATCAACCTATAAATGCAATTATAAGAGTGAAGTAGCGCAAAGTAAAGTATTGCATATGAAGGAAAAGGGAAGGGTTTGGAGAAGGCAAACGCAATGTAGACACGAAGATTTTTGGCGTGGTTCCGATAGGTGGTGCTATCGTACGTCCACGTTTATGGAGACTTCAACCCACGAAGGGTAACGTTGTGCGAGTCCACGTAGGGCTCCACCCATGAAGGGTCTGATACGTCCATTTTGCATCATGCTTTTATATTGATATTTATTGCATTATGGGCCGTTATTACACATTATGTCATAATACTTATGCCTATTCTATCTTATTTTACAAGGTTTGCACGAAGAGGGAGAATGCCGGCAACTGGAAATCTGGGCTAGAAAAGGAGCAAATATTAGAGACCTATTCTGCACAACTCCAAAAGTCCTAAAACTCCATGGAAGTCAGTTTTGGATTATACAAAAAATATTGGGCGAAGAAATCACCGGAGGGGGGCCACCCACCATCCACGAGGGTGGGGGGCGCGCCCTACCCCCTGGGCGCGCCCCCTGTCTCGTGGGCCCCCTGGCAGGCCTCTGGTGCCCATCTTTGGCTATATGGAGTTTTCTCCCTTGAAAAAAATCATAAGCAAGCTTTCGGGACGAAACACCGCCGCCACAAGGCGGAACCAATCTAGGGCTCCGACGGAGTTGTTCTGCCGGGGAAACATCCCTCCAGGAGGGGGAAATCATCACCATCGTCATCACCATCGATCCTCTCATCAGGAGGGGGTCAATCTCCATCAACATCTTCACCATCACCATCTCATCTCAAACCCTAGTTCATCTCTTGTATCCAATCTTTGTCCCAAAACCTCAGATTGGTACCTGTGGGTTGCTAGTAGTGTTGATTACTCCTTGTAGTTGATGCTAGTTGGTTTACTTGGCGGAAGATCATATGTTCAGATCCTTTATGCATATTAATACCCCTATGATTATGAACATGAATATTATTTGTGAGTAGTTATGTTTGTTCCTGAGGACATGGGAGAAGTGTTGCTATAAGTAGTCATGTGAATTTGGTATTTGTTTGATATTTTGATGAGATGTATGTTGTATTTCCTCTAGTGGTGTCATGTGAACGTCGACTACATGACACTTCACCATTTTTTGGGCCTAGGGGAAGGCATTGGGAAGTAATAAGTAGATGATGGGTTGCTAGAGTGACAGAAGCTTAAACCCTAGTTTACACGTTGCTTCGTAAGGGGCTGATTTGGATCCACATGTTTCATGCTATGGTTAGGTTTACCTTAATACTTCTTTTGTAGTTGCGGATGCTTACAAGAGGGGTTAATCATAAGTGGGATGCTTGTCCAAGTAAGGGCAGTACCCAAGCACCGGTCCACCCACATATCAAATTATCAAAGTAACGAACGCGAATCATATGAGCATGATAAAAACTAGCTTGATGATAATTCCCATGTGTCCTCGGGAGCGCTTTCCTTTATATAAGAGTTTGTCCAGGCTTGTCCTTTGCTACAAAAAGGATTGGGCCATCTTGCTGCACCTTATTCACTTTTATTACTTGTTACCAGTTACCAATTACCTTATCACAAAACTATCTGTTACCGATAATTTCAGTGCTTGCAGAGAATACCTTACTGAAAACTGCTTATCATTTCCTTCTGCTCCTCGTTGGGTTTGACACTCTTACTTATCGAAAGGACTATGATAGACCCTCTATACTTGTGGGTCATCAAGACTCTTTTCTGGCGTCGTTGCGGGGAAGTGAAGCGCCTTTGGTAAGTGGAATTTGGTAAGGAAAAATTTATATATAGTGTGCTGAAATTTACTGTCACTTTTTACTATGGAAAGTAATCCTTTGAGGAGCTTGTTCGGGGTATCTTCACCCCGACCAGTAGAGCAAAGAGTTGCTCCTCAACCTACTGAACCTACTGAAAATGTTTACTTTGAAATTCCTTCGGGTATGATAGAGAAACTGCTGGCTAACCCTTTTACAGGAGATGGAACATTACATCCTCATTTGCACTTAATCTATGTGGATGAAGTTTGTGGATTATTTAAGCTTGAAGGTATGCCCGAGGATGTTATCAAGAAGAAGGTATTCCCTTTATCTCTGAAGGGAAAGGCATTGCCATGGTTTAGGCTATGTGATGATATTGGATCATGGAACTACAACCGATTGAAATTGGAATTTCATCAGAAGTTTTATCCTATGCATCTGGTTCATCGTGATCGTAATTATATATATAATTTTTGGCCTCACGAAGGAGAAATCATCGCTCAATCTTGGGGGAGGCTTAAGTCAATGTTATATTCATGCCCCAATCATGAGCTCTCAAGAGAAATTATTATTGAAATATTTTATGCTCGGCTTTCTCTCAATAATCGCTCCATGCTCGATACTTCTTGTACTGGTTCTTTTATGATGAATACTATTGAATTCAAATGGGATTTATTGGAAAGAATTAAACTCAACTCTGAAGATTGGGAACTCGACGAAGGTAAGGAGTCAGGTATAACACCTAAGTTTGATTGTGTTAAATCTTTTATGGATAGCGATGCTTTTTGTGAATTTAGCACTAAATATGGACTTGACTATGAGATAGTAGCTTCTTTTTGTGAATCATTTGCTACTCATGTTGATCTCCCTAAGGAGAAGTGGCTTAAATATCATCCTCCCATTGAAGTAAAAGTAGTTGAACCTATTAAAGTGGAAGAAAAGACTATCACTTATAATGTTGATCCTATTGTTCCGACCGCTTATATTGAGAAAGCACCTTTCCCTACTAGAATAAAGGATCATGCTAAAGCTTCAACTGTGGTCAACAAAAGTAATATTAGAACACCTACATCCTTTGAGCAAATTAAAGTTGAACCTAGTATTGCTATGGTTAAAGATCTCTTGTCCGATAATATTGATGGGCATGTTATTTTACTTCTGTGATGAAGCTGTTAGAATTGCTAGACCCGATACTAAAAATAAACATAGACCTGTTGTAGGCATGCCTGTTATTTCTGTTAAAATAGGAGATAATTGCTATCATGGCTTATGTTGTATGGGTGCTAGTGCGAGTGCAATACCTCATTCTTTATATGAAAAATTATGCATGATATTGCACCTGCTGAGATAGAAGGTATTGATGTTACAATTAAGATTTCCAATAGAGATACTATTTCACCAGTTAGGATTGTTAGAGATGTTGAAGTCTTGTGTGGGAAAGTTAAATATCCTACTGATTTTCTTGTTCTTGGTTACCCACAAGATGACTTTTGTCCTATTATATTATGTTTATGAATGAAAGAAGGGAAATAGATGAAGTATTCTTTAAACATGGACCTATTTTGAAACACAACTTGCCTGTCAAAATTCTAGGGGATCCTCCTCCACCCAAGGGTGATCCCGTGTTTGAGCTTAAACCATTGCCTGATACTCTTAAATATGCTTATCTTGATGAAAAGAAGATATATCATGTTATTATTAGTGCTAACCTTTCAGAGCAGGAAGAAGAGAAATTATTGAAAACTCTGAAGAAGCACCGTGCTGCTATTGGATATACTCTTGATGATCTTAAGGGCATTAGTCCCACTCTATGCCAGCACAAAATAGAATTGAAAAAAGATGCTAAACCGGCTGTTGATCACCAACGACGGTTAAATCCTAAGATGAAAGAAGTGATAAGAAAAGAAATACTAAAGCTTCTTGAGGCAGGTATAATTTATCCCGTTGCTGATAGTCAGTGGGTAAGTCCTGTCCATTGTGTCCCTAAGAAAGGAGGTATTACTGTTGTTCCTAATGATAAAGATGAATTGATCCCAGAAAGAATTGTTACAGGTTATATAATGGTAATTGATTTCCGCAAATTAAATAAAGCTACTAAAAAGGATCATTACCCTTTAACTTTTATTGATCAAATGCTAGAAAGATTATCTAAACATACACATTTTTGCTTTCTAGACGGTTATTCTGGTTTCTCTCAAATACATGTGTCAAAAGAGGATCAAGAAAACACCACCTTTACTTGTCCTTTCGGTACCTTTGCTTATAGACGTATGCCTTTTGGTTTATGTAATGCACCTTCTACCTTTCAAACATGTATGGCTGTGATATTCTCTGACTTCTGTGAAAAGATTGTTGAGGTATTCATGGATGATTTTTCTGTATATGGAACTTCTTTTGATGATTGCTTAAGCAACCTTGATTGAGTTTTGCAGAGATGTGAAGAAATAATCTTGTCTTGAATTGGGAGAAGTGCCACTTTATGGTTAATGAAGGTATTGTCTTGGGGCATAAAATTTCTGAAAGAGGTATTGAAGTTGATAAAGCTAAAGTTGATGCTATTGAAAAGATGTCGTGTCCTAAGGACATTAAAGGTATAAGAAGTTTCCTTGGTCATGCCTGTTTTTATAGGAGGTTCATTAAAGACTTCTCAAAAATTTCCAGGCCTCCGACTAATCTCTTACAAAAAGATGTTCCTTTTATCTTTGATGATGATTGTGTAGAAGCATTTGAAATACTTAAGAAAGCCATGATTTCTGCACCTATTGTCCAGCCTCCTGATTGGAATTTACCCTTTGAAATTATGTGTGATGCTAGTGATTATGCTGTAGGTGCCGTGTTAGGACAAAGAGTTGATAAGAAATTAAATGTTATCCAATATGCTATTAAAACTCTAGACAGTGCCCAGAGAAATTATGTTACTGCTGAAAATGAATTTTTAGCAGTTGTGTTTGCTTGTGATAAGTTCAGACCTTATATTGTTGATTCTAAATTAACTGTTCACACTGATCATGCTGCTATTAAATATCTTATGGAAAAGAAAGATGCTAAACCTAGACTTATTAGATGGGTCCTCCTACTACAAGAAATTGATTTGCATATTATTGATAGAAAGGGAGCTAAGAACCCCGTTGCAGACAACTTGTCTAGGTTAGAGAATGTTCTTGATGACCCACTACCTATAGATGATAGCTTTCCTGATGAACAATTAGCTGCCATAAATGCTTCTCGTACTGCTCCATGGTATGCTGATTATGCCAATTACATTGTTGCTAAATTTATACCACCTAGTTTCACATACCAGCAAAAGAAAAAGTTTTTCTATGATTTAAGACATTACTTATGGGATGACCCACACCTTTATAAAGAAGGAGTAGATGGTGTTATTAGACATTGTGTACCTGAGCATGAACAGGAACAGATCCTACGCAAGTGTCACTCCGAGGCTTATGGAGGACACCATGCTGGAGATAGAACTGCACATAAGGTATTGCAATCCGGTTTTTATTGGCCTACTCTCTTCAAGGATGCCTGTAAGTTTGTCTTGTCTTGTGATGAATGTCAAAGAATTGGTAACATTAGTAGACGTCAAGAAATGCCTATGAATTCACTTGTTATTGAACCATTTGATGTCTGGGGCTTTGATTATATGGGACCGTTTCCTTACTCTAATAGGTATACACATATTTTAGTTGTTGTTGATTACGTTACTAAGTGGGTAGAAGCTATTCCAACTAGTAGTGCTGATCATAACACCTCTATTAAGATGCTTGAATAAGCTATTTTTCCGAGGTTTGGAGTCCCTAGATACTTAATGACCGATGGTGGTTCACATTTTATTCACGGTGCTTTTCGTAAAATGCTTGCTAAGTATGATGTTAATCATAGAATTGCATCTCCATATCATCCACAGTCTAGTGGTCAAGTAGAACTGAGTAATAGAGAGCTTAAATTAATTTTGCAAAAGACTGTTAATAGATATAGAAAGAATTGGTCCAAGAAACTTGATGATGCATTATGGGCCTATAGAACTGCATATAAAAATCCTATGGGTATGTCTCCACATAAAATGGTTTATGGAAAAGCATGTCACTTACCTCTCGAACTAGAACATAAGGCACGTTGGGCCATTAAAGAGATCAATTATGATTTCAAACTTGCTTGTGAGAAGAGACTATTTGACATTAGCTCACTTGATGAATGGAGAACCCAGGCCTATGAGAATGCCAAACTGTTTAAAGAAAAAGTTAAAAGATGGCATGACAAAAGGATACAAAAACATGAGTTTAATG
This sequence comes from Triticum urartu, assembly GCF_003073215.2. Lineage (NCBI taxonomy): Eukaryota > Viridiplantae > Streptophyta > Magnoliopsida > Poales > Poaceae > Triticum > Triticum urartu. Next base: position 448,121,878 of record NC_053028.1, read on the forward strand.
TAGGTGATTATGTATTGTTATACAACTCTCGTTTAAGATTTTTTGCAGGAAAACTCCTCTCTAAATGGGAAGGTCCTTACGTTATCGAGGAGGTCTATCATTCCAGTGCCATAAAAATCAACAACTTTGAAGGTACAAATCCAAGGGTGGTGAACGGTCAAAGAATCAAACATTATATCTTAGGTAATCCTATAAATTTTGAAACTAATGTTATTGAAACCGTAACCCTGGAGGAGTATATAAGGGACACCTTCCAAAACGTTTCAGCCTCCAAAAAGGAAGAGGTATGTGGTGCGGTAAGTAAACCGACTCCAAAACAGTTCTAATAGCAATTTTTCTCCGTTTTGGAATATTTAAGAAAATAGGAAAATAATAAGCAGTACAGAAAGGACAGGAGGCTTCCACGAGGGTGGAGGCAGTGCCCTACCCCCCTAGGCGCGCCCCTTGCCTCATAGGCACCTTGTGTGCCCTCCGAACTCCGATTTCTTGCACGATACTCCTTTTAGTTGGTAAAAATTCATTATATAATCTCCCGAAGGTTTTGACCACCGTACCACGCAATTCTCCTCTGTTTTTGTTTCGAGCTGTTTTCTACCAGAGTTGTCAAGGCCAGGCATCATGTCGTCCCCCTCCTCCAACAATGAGGGCGACGATGCTTGGCTAATGAAGATAGAGCTGAAGAGAGAAGAACCAGGGGAGATCAACAAGGATGATGGGATCAAGAAGGCCACAGAGGGTCAAGCTCTGGCAGCGGGAGAAGAAGACATCCTTCAACCTCATTACAATATTCTTACCCCTACTGAAATTTAAGCTTTCAAGATGATTGAAATAGTTCGGGTGCAGAACAAGTATCTAACTCGTGAAAATATTCTGTTGCAAGAGCATATCACCGCACTCAAGGGCATTATTCGTAAGTTGGAGCACCTCTTGCGCTCGATGTTGGACGACAAGCCTACATCATCAACAACTCCATAATCACTACCACCAAAGGAGAATTGAGTATTGGGTATGGGCACTCCCCTTGGCAACTTCCAAGCTTGGGGGAGTGCCCCGGTATCGTATCACCATCACACTTTTATCTTTACCATTTTTCTTAGTTTGATCCTTTTGGTAATATCTTGATCTAGTAGAATAAAGTTTTAGCATGATCAAGTTTTGAGTCCGTGAGCTATATATAACAAAGATTAGTGTTGAGTCAAGGTCTTGGTTATCTTGCTATGATCTTGAGAAAAAATAGAAAGAATAAAAATATCATATTGATCTTATGGAGAGTAATGACTTCACATATAAAGAGTATGATGACTAAAAGTTGTTGTCGGAGTAATGGGCCACGGGTAGCCTAACCCAGGGCCCAGAACCTTCAAAGACATCGGGCCAGATGCGCCCCTCCAGACGCCGAGATAAAGCACTGCCTTCTGGTAGCCGGCTGGCTGGACGGCCGCCTGCTGGAAGGCGGCCATGCACCAGAAGACGGCCCCAAGTTAGGCCGACTCCTGGCAGGCGGCCTCCAGAGAGGCCGGCTCCCAGCAGTCGGCCCACGGCGCCCTCAAAGTCCGCACCCCCATTAAAGAAGACATGATGGGGTGAGGCAACAGTGTAGCCCACCTCCCCCTCGTGAATTCAGGGGCAGGCGTGGCCACAGTGCCTCGTACCAGCGGAGATCTCCGCCCGGCGCGGCACTGTTGCCACTTCGCCCCTAACGTCACTCTAGACAGGCCAGGTCCTGCTCCCACGACCGCCTGTCGGTACGGCCCAAGGACAGCGGGCCCTATCGGTCAGCGAGAGCCCGGAGGGCGGCGGGAGCCACACCAGTCAGACCCGAGGGAGGCCGGCTCCCAGCGACCGGCCAGATCCTTCCTCAGGGTCCCACGCGCCATTAACCAGATAAGATGCAGAGTGGCTACAGTGATCTCCCACCAGGCGGCGGGACTGTAGCCACGCCTCCCTGACCGAGCACGCGTCATTAGCAGCACGACTACAATAATCCACAGCCAGCAGGACCCGCAAGCAGCGGAGGCGGCCTGTCGGCTCCGTACTAGACCCGCCAGCGGGGCCCACCAAGTGGCGGGCCCCAACAGTCGGCGGAGAAGCCGGCGACTAGAGAGACTGACAGTCGGGCCCTACGCCCGGCTGGATTACCATTGTACCCCTGTGGTAGGCCTATATAAACCCCCCAAGGCACTCATGCAAAGGGTTGGCATCCGGATAGGACTAGGTTCATACCTAGGGGAGGAGAGAGCAAGCCTTGCCTTCTCCCACCTCTAGCATACAGCTCGAGGAGCACCATTGTACACACTTGAGCTTTAGTGATCATGCGGAGACCCCGCAGAGCAGGACTAGGGGTGTTATATCCTAGGAGAGCCCCGAACCTGGGTAAAGTTCGCCGGTGATGTCTACTACACAACCTTATTCTTGTAGACGTTGGTGGGCCTCCAAGTGCAGAGGTTTGTAGGACAGTAGCAAATTTCCCTCAAGTGGATGACCTAAGGTTTATCAATCCGTAGGAGACGTAGGATGAAGATGGACTCTCTCAAGCAACCCTGCAACCAAATAACAAAGAGTCTCTTGTGTCCCCAACACACCCAATACAATGGTAAATTGTATAGGTGCACTAGTTCGGCGAAGAGATGGTGATACAAGTGCAATATGGATGGTAGATAAAGGTATTTGTAATCTAAAAATATAAAAACAGCAAGGTAACGAATGCTAAAAGTGAGCGTAAACGGTATTGCAATGATAGGAAATAAGGCCTAGGGTTCATACTTTCACTAGTGTAAGTCCTCTCAACAATACTAACATAATTGGATCATAATACTATCCCTCAACATGCAACAAAGAGTCACTCCAAAGTCAGTAATAGCGGAGAACGAACGAAGAGATTATGGTAGGGTACGAAACCACCTCAAAGTTATTCTTTCCAATCAATCCGTTGGGCTATTCCTATAAGTGTCACAAATAGCCCTAGAGTTCGTACTAGAATATCACCTTAAGATACAAATCAACCAAAACCCTAATGTCACCTAGATACTCCAACGTCACCTCAAGTATCCGTGGGCATGATTATATGATATGCATCACACAATCTCAGATTCATCTATTCAACCAACACATAGAACCTCAAAGAGTGCCCCAAAGTTCCTACCAGAGAATCACAACGAAAACGTGTGCCAACCCCTATGCATAGGTTCATGGGCGGAACCCGCAAGTTGATCACCAAAACATACATCAAGTGAATCACGTGATATCCCATTGTCACCATAGATATCCACGACAAGACATACATCAAGTGTTCTCAAATCTATAAAGACTCAATCCGATAAGATAACTTCAAAGGGGAAACTAAATTCATTACAAGAGAGTAGAGGGGGGAAGAAACATCATAGGATCCAAATATAATAGCAAAGCTCGCGATACATCAAGATCGTATCATCTCAAGAAGACGAGAAAGAGAGATCAAACACATAGCTACTGGTACATACCCTCAGCCCCGAGGGAGAACTACTCCCTCCTCGTCATGGAGAGCACCGGGATGATGAAGATGGCCAACGGAGAGGGATTGCCCCCTCCGGCAGGGTGCCGGAACGGGTCTAGATTGGTTTTTGGTGGCTACGGAGGCTTCTGGCGGCGGAACTCCTGATCTAATCTGTGTTCTAGAAGTTTTAGGGTATATGGAGTTATATAGGCAGAAGAAGCACGTTAGGGGAGCCATGGGGGCCCCACACGGCAGGGGGCACGCCATAGGGGGGTGGGCGCGCCCCCACCCTCGTGGGCAGCTCCCGTATCTTCTGACGTGGGGTCCAAGTCCATCAGGTGTGTTTCCTTCCAAAAATAACTTCTCCAGTTGATTTCGTTCCGTTTCGACTCCGTTTGATATTCCTTTTCTTCAAAACACTCAAATAGGCATAAAACAACAAATCTGGGTTGGGCCTCCGGTTAATAGGTTAGTCCCCAAAATAATATAAAAGTGGATAATAAAGCCCAATATTGACCAAAACAGTAGATAATATAGCATGGAGCAATCAAAAATTATAGATACGTTGGAGACGTATCAGCCGGCGTACGTGTCTACGCCTCATCCCGCTTCCGAGCACCGGCGACGTTCTACTCGCTCCCACCATGATAAGCCATCCATTGGCATATGTCTCACCCAACCCCCGACATTTGGCGCCCACCGTGGAGCGAGGTGCACCGTCGTCCGGAGACCTGTTCTGGACAGGAACCCTTTTTCTCCCTGGCGAGCATAGCCAGCCCGGTATGCCAGACGGAGTCTGTGCCGACGCGCTGCGCGATGCGGAGCTCGCCTGTGCAGCAAGCTGCCTCGCCGACCTTGTTGGCGAGGTCCGCCTCTCTAACGAGCCAGCGTCCGATGCAGGCGATGACGGCCTTGAGAGCCACCTCGTCAGCCTTCTCGATCAGCTCCACGTCGCCAGCGAGCCCGCTGCGGATTTGGAATCCGTTGGCTCCACCGACCCGATGCTTGTCGACTCTGACACTGCGTCGCTTGACGCATTCCCCACCAACGTGGTGGTCTATGATGAGCCGCCTCCTCGCGAGGAGAGCGGCGAAAGCGCCGTCACGGAGGTGCTTGTCATCGGCCACAGTGAGCACTCTGGCGGAGATGCTCACGACCCGCTCAACACGACACTACAAGACCTGACGACGCCCATCCCAGAAGACGCCGACGGCGAGATGCTGGACGCACGCCGCCTCCAGCTCGTCGAGGGCACCAAGAAGCTGGCTAGCATGAGATGCCTGTCGGAAGCCTACCGGCACGAGATGGACCGCGCCGTGGGTGGCACGCCGGCTCCCGCTGGGCCCAGCCGCCTTGGCACGGTCTAGCAGCGTGATGTGGCCATCGCCAGCCTGCTTGGGGCGGATCGCCCCGTCTACACCACGCCTGTGGAAAATATCTGAGCTGCCCAGGCGGCAGCAGAAGAACTAGACAAGTTTGAGGGTGAAGAGCGTCGCGAGATGGCGGAGCGCGTCCAGCGGCTCCTCAATGCGGCTGCTGAGCAGCACGAGGCCGGTTGCCGCACTGAGGCGCCACACCGGCAAAATGACGATCCGCCTCTCCAACGAGACCAAGGCGCGACATCTCGGATGCCGACTCGTGACGTCCGCGTGAGAAGAGACAAGGAGCCGGCTGCTACCCGTAGCCGGACTCGCATCACCATTGAGCGCGACCAAGACGGCCGCTGAAGAGGAGTGGAACGACGGGATAACTGTCCGCCTCCTCCCCCTCGAAGGGAAAGGCGTGTCACCCCGCCACCTGTTGAGCACCCGACACTCGGCGACCGCCTTGGCCGTCGAGAGGGAGTCGGAGGGAACGATGCCCACCACCGGATCGACCGTCTCCACCGGTCCCTAGCGCTAGAAGAGGAAGATGAATTGGGCCCGCCCTGTTTCAGCCCCCGCGTTCGAGACGAGCCCTTCCCCAAAGGGTTCATGCTCCCAAGAGACACGCCCAAATACACCAGATCCGTGAAGCCGGAGGACTGGCTGGTCGACTACTCCACAGCCGTCAGCATAGCCAACGGCAACAAGCACGTAGCCATGAAGTATGTCCCGCTCATGCTCCAGGGCGCAACCCGGACATGGCTGAACAGTCTGAAGCCCCGCAGCATCAACGGTTGGGTTGACTTTACAGAAGCCTTCATCCGCAACTTCACCAGCACGTACAAGCGGCCGCCTAAGCCTCGCCAGCTCTCCTTGTGCGTGCAAGGCCCCAATGAGTCGACTCGCGACTACCTCACGCGCTGGGCCGAGCTCCGCAACTCTTGCGAAGGCGTGCACGAGGTGCAGGCCATCGAGTACATCACCGCTGGGTGCCGGGAGGGCACCCTCCTCAAGCACCGACTCCTTTGCAACGAGCCGGCGACCCTCGACGAGCTGCTGATCATAGCAGATAAATATGCCACGACCAACTCATCCATGAAGGCAGAAATTCAAGTTGATGCGTCTGGCAAAGTAGCCCCTCAGGCTCCTCGAACCCCGGCTAGAGACACCAGCCGGCGCCAGCAACAGAGTGACAAAAAGCGCAAAGCCATACAGCCGGCTTCCATAAGCCGACAGGTGGCAGCAGTCGAAGACCAGCAGCCGGATGGGCAGCCTCCGTCCAAACGCCCGAAGGGCGGCAAGTCCAATTGGCTGCCGACCTTCTCATATGAGCAGACTCTTGATGCACCATGCAAATTCCATAGTGGTGCGAAGCCGTCCAACCATACCACTCGGAAGTGCCATTGGCTCACCAGGATCGCCAAGGGAGACGGCCTTCCGCCTGCTGGGCAGCAGCCGGCCCTCCCCCTCAGCAGCCGGCCGTTCCACCAGTTAGAGCCGTACAAGACGAGTACCCTGAAGAGCACGGAGCTTATGTCGTGTTCACCAGCATGGCCAACGATAAGCACATCAGACAACAACGACAACAAGAAGTGAATGCAGTAACATCAGAGACCCTCGAGTTCATGCATTGGTCCGAGAAGCCCATCAACTGGAGCAGAGCCGACCACCCGGATGTGATGCCCAATCCTTGTTCCTACGCCCTGGTTCTGGATGCCACCTTTGCCACTGATAATCGAGCTACTCGGTTTTCCCGAGTTCTGATAGATGGCGGCAGCAGCATCAACATTCTGTACAAAGATACCATGGAGAAGTTAGGAATCAGACAAAGGCAACTTCAGCTCAGCCGGACGGTATTCCATGGCATAGTTCCTGGCCTTTCCTTCTCACCAATCGGCAAGATCCAGATAGACGTCCTCTTTGGGGACAAGGATCACTTCCGACGAGAGCCAGTCTGGTTTGAAGTGGTGGACCTCAAGAGCCCATACCATGCGCTACTTGGCCGACCTGCACTGGCCAAGTTCATGGCGGTCCCCCATTACGCTTACCTCAAGATGAAGATGCCGAGTTCTAAGGGAATTCTGACCGTAACCAGGGACTACAAGAAGTCGTCCGCTTGTGAGGCTGAAAGAAGTCGGCTGGCCGAGTCTCGCATGATCGCAGCCAAGAGGCAGCTTCTTGACCGAGTTGTGGCGATGGCAGGCAAGCAGCCGGAGATGTTATCCCACCCCAAGCAGTCGGAAGCCGAGGGCTCATTCAAGCCGGCCAAGGAGACAAAGAAGATTCCCTTGGACCCGGAGCACCCAAAGAGGTACGCTATCGTAGGTGCAAACCTCGACAACAAATAGGAAGGCGAGCTCGTCGATTTCCTCCGTGAGAATCGGGACATCTTTGCATGGTCACCAAAAGATATGCCGGGTGTTTCGACGGATTTTGCCGAGCACAAGTTACATGTCCGATCTGATGCCAAGCCAGTCAGGAAGCCCTTGCGCCGCCTGTCATAAGAGAAGAGAAGAGACGTCAGAGAAGAGATAACCCGGCTGCTAGCAGCCGGCTTCATCATGGAAGTATTCTTCCCAGAGTGGCTGGCCAACCCAGTCCTTGTGCTGAAGAAAAACAAGCAATGGCGCATGTGTATTGATTACACCAGCCTCAACAAAGCCTGCCCCAAAGACCCGTTCGCTTTGCCAAGAATTGACCAAGTGATAGTCTCCACAGCCGGATGCGAGCTGTTGAGTTTCTTGGATGCATACTCAGGGTATCACCAGATCAAGCTGAACCCGACCGACCGACTGAAGACCGCCTTCATCACGCCATTTGGAGCCTTCTGCTACTTAACCATGACATTCGGCTTGAGGAATGCCGGCGCCATGTTTCAACGTTGTATGCAAAAGTGTCTCCTCAAGCAACTCGACAGAAATGCCCACGTTTACATGGACGATGTCGTGGTGAAGACGGAGAAGTGCGGAACGCTGCTAGAAGACCTCAAGGAGATCTTTGAGAACCTACGCCGATTTCAGATCAAGCTCAACCCGGAGAAATGCGTCTTCGGAGTGACTGCCGGCCAGCTCCTTGGCTTCCTGGTCTCGGAACGCGGCATAGAGCGCAACCCTATGAAGATCATGGCTATCGAGAGGATGGAAGTGCCCACCTGACTGCTCGACGTACAAAAGTTCACCGGCTGCTTGGCATCCATCAGCCGTTTCATCAGTCGGCTGGGAGAGAAGGCTCTCCCCCTATACCAGCTCATGAAGAAGACCACTTTTTTCGAGTGGAACGACAAGGCGGATGAAGCATTTCTCTAGCTCAAGAAGATGTTGACCACTCCACCTGTCCTGGTGGCTCCGACTCCTAAGGAGCCCATGCTCCTCTACATCACCGCCACCAGCCGGGTGGTCAGCTCAGTCATAGTGGTAGAACACAAGGAGGAAGGCAAGGCACTACCAGTCCAGAGGCCGGTGTACTACTTGAGTGAAGTACTGTCAACCTCCAAGCAAAACTACCCCCACTATCAGAAGATGTGCTAAGGCGTGCATTTTGCCGCCAAAAAATTGAAGCCGTACTTTCAAGAGCACCCAATCACTGTTATCTGCACTGCCCCGCTCGCCAAGATCATTGGAAGCCGAGATGCCTCTGGCCGAGTGGCCAAATGGGCCATAGATTTGTCCCCCTACACCATCTACTACCAGCCTCGCACCGCCATCAAGTCACAGGCGTTGGCCGACTTCCTCGTCGACTGGGCCGAGACCCAGTACCTGCCACCGGCGCCAAACTCCACCCATTGGCGGATGCACTTTGATGGTTCCAAGATGTGCACCGGTTTGGGAGCCAGCATCGTCCTCACCTATCCTAAGGGTGACAAGCTCAGATATGTGCTGCAAATCCATTTTGCTACTTCCAACAACGTCGCTGAATACGAGGCACTCATTCACGGGCTCCGGCTTGCCAAAGAACTCGGCATTCGCCGGATCCTATGCTATGGTGACTCTGACTTGGTGGTCCAGCAGTCGTTAGGCGACTGGGACGCCAAGGATGCAAACATGGCGAACTATCGTTTCCTTGTACAACAGCTCAGTGGATATTTCGATGGGTGCGAGTTCCTCCATGTGCCAAGAACGACAATGAGCAAGCAGACGCCTTGGCGCGAATCAGCTCCACCCGTCAAGCAGTACCAACCGGCGTCGCCCTACAACGCCTCCTCAAGCCGTCTGTCAAGCCATCGCTAGAGTCGGATTCCATCTTCGTGCCGGCTCCTCCCGAAGCAGTCAGATCCGGCTCAAGAGCTCCAGCAGTCAGCACGGAAATTCTGGCAGGCGCCTCGGGGACTGCGGCAGTCGCACCCGGCCCAGGGATTTCGGATCTCGGCCCGAGGACTGTAGCGGCCAGCCCGGGGACTTCAGAGCCCGGCCCGGGGTCTGCAGCAGTCGGCCCGGAGACTTTATCGACCCAGCAAGCGGCGGCGATGGCCGACTCCAACCCGGAGCCTCCCGGCCCAACCACCCTCGTCCCAGTTGCAGTCCTAACAGTTCAAGAAATCACATCACCTTCATGGGCCCAGCCCACCCTCAACTTTCTGGTAAACAAGGAGTTGCCGACTGATGAGATCTCGGCCAGGCAAGTGCAACGACGGGCGGCAGCATACACCATAGTCAACAGAGAGCTCATGAGGCGCAGTGTCACCGGTGTCTACCAGCGCTGTGTCGAGCTGGAGCAAGGCCAAGCAATCCTCAAAGACATCCACCAAGGCGAATGTGGCCACCATGCGGCTTCAAGAGCGCTTGTCGCCAAGGCTTTCCGCCATGGTTTTTTCTGGCCAACTGCCCTGGAAGACACCAAGAGCTTGGTCCAAAAATGCAAAGGGTGCTAGAAGTTTCGTTCAAAGCCTCATCAGCCAGCTTCTGCACTCAAGACTATTCCCATAGCCTGGCCCTTTGCCGTCTGGGGCCTGGATATGGTGGGACCATTCAAGACGGCAAGAGGTGGCCTGACTCATCTGCTTGTCGTGGTGGACAAGTTCACCAAGTGGATAGAAGCAAAACCAATCAAGAAGTTGAATGGTCCGACTGCTGTGACTTTCATCTCCGACAGCACCGTTCGGTACGGCATACCACACAGCATCATCACCGACAACGACACAAATTTCACCAAGGGTACCTTGGCCCGTTTCTGCGCGACGCAGGGCATCTGACTGGACGTAGCGCCCGTTGCTCACCCGTAGTCAAATGGCCAGGTGGAGCGAGCAAACGGCCTTATTTTGTTCGGCATCAAGCCCCGACTGGTCGAGCCTTTGGAGCGGTCGGCCGGCTGCTGGCTCGACGAGCTGTCGGCCGTCCTCTGGAGTCCGCACACAACTCCGAACAAGTCAACTGGCTTCACGCCTTTCTTCCTCATCTACGGTGCCGAGGCCGTCATCCCAACGGACATAGAATTCGACTCCCCTCGAGTCACCATGTACACCGAAAAGGAGGCAGAAGAAGCACATCAAGACGATGTCGATCTGCTGGAAAAGGGCCGGCTGCTGGCACTCAGCCAGTCAAGCATCTACCAGCAGAGCCTATGCTGGTACTACAACTGGAAGGTCAATCCAAGATCTTTCCAAGAAGGAGACCTTGTGCTCCGGCTGATCCAGCGAACAGCTGGCCAGCACAAGCTCTCGGCGCCTTGGGAAGGCCCCTTCATCATCAGCAAGGTGTTGGGCAACGACTCCTACTACCTGATCGATGCTCAGAAGCCTCGAGCATGCAAGAGGGCCGACTCCGACAAGGAGACGGAGCGAGCATGGAATGCAAATCTCCTTCGAAGATTTTACAGTTGATGCAGTATGTACCATGCTACCTTTTGTATTAAAGTACGAAGACTCCAGGCCCCCCGAGAAGAGCTCGGGGACTGCCCTCTTTTATCTATATGATAAGAATCATGCCTATAAGTATGTCATTTTCTTTATACCGATTGGCGTCGGGTCCGACTAGTCGGCCCGTGGACTCGTCGTCTTGTACTATGAAGTGCTTCCTGCAGCCGGACAAGTAATGTGTTGGCACTTGAGCCGCCTCCTGCCAAAAGCCATAGCTCGCAGAGCGACTGTCTGGTGGGCAGGAGTAAGGCAGAAAGGGTGTCCACATGAAAAATGACTAAGGACACAAAGCACACTCATAGTTCGAGTCGGTTCCCCGCCTCCTATGACCGACTGTTGATGTCTACTACACAACCTTCTTCTTGTAGACGTTGTTGGGCCTCCAAGTGCAGAGGTTTGTAGGATAGTAGCAAATTTCCCTCAAGTGGATGACCTAAGGTTTATAAATCCGTAGGAGGCGTAGGATGAAGATGGTCTCTCTCAAGCAACCCTGCAACCAAATAACAAAGAGTCTCTTGTGTCCCCAACACACCCAATACAATGTTAAATTGTATAGGTGCACTAGTTCGGCGAAGAGATGGTGATACAAGTGCAATATGGATGGTAGATAAAGGTTTTTGTAATCTGAAATTATAAAAACAGCAAGGTAACTAATGGTAAAAGTGAGCGTAAACGGTATTGCAATGATAGGAAACAAGGCCTAGGGTTCATACTTTCACCAGTGCAAGTCCTCTCAACAATAATAACATAATTGGATCACACAACTATCCCTCAACATGCAACAAAGAGTCACTCCAAAGTCACTAATAGAGGAGAACGAACGAAGAGATTATGGTAGGGTACGAAACCACCTCAAAGTTATTCTTTCCAATCAATCCGTTGGGCTATTCCTATAGGTGTCACAAACAGCCCTAGAGTTCATACTAGAATAACACCTTAAGACACAAATCAACCAAAACCCTAATGTCACCTAGATACTCCAATGTCACCTCAAGTATCCGTGGGTATGATTATACGATATGCGTCACACAATCTCAGATTCATCTATTCAACCAACACATAGAACCTCAAAGAGTGCCCCAAAGTTTCTACCGGAGAATCACGACGAAAACGTGTGCCAACCCCTATGCATAGGTTCATGGGCGGAACCCGCAAGTTGATCACCAAAACATACATCAAGTGAATCACGTGGTATCCCATTGTCACCACAGATACGCACGGCAAGACCTACATCAAGTGTTCCCAAATCTAAAGACTCAATCCGATAAGATAACTTCAAAGGGGAAACTCAATCCATTACAAGAGAGTAGAGGGGGGAGAAAACATCATAGGATCCAAATATAATAGCAAAGCTCGTGATACATGAAGGTCATATCACCTCAAGAACACGAGAGAGAGAGAGAGAGAGAGAGATCAAACACATAGCTACTGGTACATACCCTCAGCCCCGAGGGAGAACTACTCCCTCGTCATGGAGAGCACCGGGATGATGAAGATGGACACCGGAGAGGGATTGCCCCCTCCGGCAGGGTGCCGGAACGGGTCTAGATTGGTTTTCGGTGGCTACGGAGGCTTCTGGCGGCGGAACTCCCAATCTATTGTGCTCCCGGATGTTTTTAGGGTATATGGAGATATATAGGCGGAAGAAATACATCAGGGGGACACGAGGGGCCCACGAGGGCGGAGGGCGCCCCCAGGGTGGGTGGGCGCGCCCCCTGCCTCGTGGCTTCCTCGTAGATCCCCTGACGTGCACTCCAAGTCTCCTGGGCTTCTTCTGATCCAAAAATAATTTCCATGAAGTTTCAGGTCAATTGGACTCCGTTTGCTTTTCCTTTTCTGTGATATTCTAAAACAAGGTAAAAACAGAAACTCGCACTGGGCTATGGGTTAATAGGTTAGTCCCAAAAAATGATTTAAAAGTGTATAATAAAGCCCATAAACATCCAAAACAGTAGATAATATAGCATGGAGTAATCAAAAATTATACATACGTTGGAGACGTACCAACATCCCCAAGCTTAATTCCTGCTCGTCCTTGAGTAGGTAAATGATAAAAACAGAATTTTTGATGCGGAGTGCTACTTGGCATAATTTCAATGTAATTCTTCTTAATTGTGGCATGAATATTCAGATCCGAAAGATTCAAGACAAAAGTTCATATTGACATAAAAATAATAATACTTCAAGCATACTAACTAAGCAATTATGTCCTCTCAAAATAACATGGCCAAAGAAAGTTCATCCCTACAAAATCATATAGTTTAGTCATGCTCCATTTTCATCACACAAGAATGCTCTCATCATGCACAACCCCGATGACAAGCCAAGCAATTGTTTCATACTTTAGTAATCTCAAACCTATAAACTTTCACGCAATATATGAGCGCGAGCCATGGACATAGCACTATGGGTGGAATAGAATATAATGAGAGGGGTTATGTGGAGAAGACAAAAAAGGAGAAAGTCTCACATCAACGAGGCTAATCAATGGGCTATGGAGATGCCCACCGATTGATGTTAATGCAAGGAGTAGGGATTGCCATGCAACGGATGCACTAGAGCTATAAATGTATGAAAGCTCAACAAAAGAAACTAAGTGGGTGTGCATCCAACTTGCTTGCTCATGAAGACCTAGGGCAATTGAGGAGGCCCATTGTTGGAATATACAAGCCAAGTTCTATATGAAGTTTGCGCCAACTCTCAATGTGAGAAAGGGCAATGCACGGTACCGAAGAGGCTAGCAAGGATGGAAGGGCGAGCGTGCATATAATCCATGGACTCAACATTAATCATAAAGAACTCACATACTTATTGCAAAAATCTACAAGTCATCAAAAACCTCGGTACTATGCGCATGCTCCTAGGGTGATAGATTGGTAGGAAAAGACCATCGCTCGTCCCCGACCGCCACTCATAAGGAAGACAATCAAATAACACCTCATGTTGCAAATTTGTTACATAACTTTACCAAACGTGCATGCTATGGGACTTGCAAACTTCAACACAAGCACTTCTCAAATTCACAACTACTCAACTAGAATGACTTTGATATTATTACCTTCATATCTCAAAACAATCACCAAGTATCAAATTTCTCTTAGTATTCAACACACTCATAAGAAAGTTTTTACTATTCTGGAATACCTAGCATATTAGGATTAAGAACATTACCATGCTGTTTAAGACTTTCAAAATAATCTAAGTGAAGCATGAGAGTTCATTTATTTCTACAAAATAAAACCACCACCGTGCTCTAAAAGGATATAAGTGAAGCACTAGAGCAAATGACAAACTACTCCGAAAGATATAAGTGAAGATCAATGAGTAGTCGAATAATTATGCAACTATGTGAAGACTCTCTAACATTTAATAATTTCAGATCTTGGTATTTTATTCAAACAGCAAGGAAAAATAAATAAAATAAAATGACGCTCCAAGAAAAACACATATCATGTGGCGAATAAAAATATAGCTCCAAGTAAAGTTACCGATGAACGAAGACGAAAGAGGGGATGCCTTCCGGGGCATCCCCAAGCTTAGGCTTTTGGTTGTCCTTTAATATTACCTTGGGGTGCCTTGGGAATCCCCAAGCTTAGGCTCTTGCCACTCCTTATTCCATAGTCCATCGAATCCTTACCCAAAACTTGAAAACTTAACAACACAAAACTTAACAGAAAACTCGTAAGCTCCGTTAGCGAAAGAAAACAAAAGACCACTTCAAGTTACTGTAATGAACTCATTATTTATTTATATTGGTGTTAAACCTACTGTATTCCAACTTCTCTATGGTTTATAAACTATTTTACTAGCCATAGATTCACCAAAATAAGCAAACAACACACGAAAAACAGAATCTGTCAAAAACAGAACAGTCTGTAGTAATCTTTAACTAACGCAAACTTCTGGAACCCCAAAAATTCTAAAATAAATTGCTGGACGTGAGGAATTTATCTATTAATCATCTGCAAAAATAATTAACTAAATATAACTCTCCAATAAAAAATGGCAGCAATTCTCGTGAGCGCTAAAGTTTCTTTTTTTGACAGCATGATCAACAAGACTTTCCCCAAGTCTTCCCGAAGGTTCTACTTGGCACAAACACTAATTAAAAGCATAAAACCACATCTAAACAGAGTCTATATGAATTATTTATTACTAAACAGTAACAAAAAGTAAAGAACAAGAACATGATTGGTTTGCCTCCCAACAAGCGCTATCGTTTAACGCCCCTATCTTAGCATGATGATTTCAATGATGCTCACATAAAAGATAAGAATTGTAACATAAAGAGAGCATCATGAAGAATATGAATAGCACATTTAAGTCTAACCCACTTCCTATGCATAGGTATTTTGTGAGCAAATAACTTGTGGGAACAATAATCAACTAGCATAGGAGGGTAAAACAAGCATAACTTCAAAACTTTAAGCACATAGAGAGGAAACTTGATATTATTGTAATTCCTACAAGCATATGTTCCTCCCTCATAATAATTGTCAGTAGCATCATGAATGAATTCAACAATATAACCAGCACATAAAGCATTCTTTTAATGATCTACAAGCATAGAAATTTTATTACTCTCCACATAAGCAAAATTCTTCTCATTCGGGATAGTGGGAGTATCATAAGAGACTTGGATACTATAAATTGTTTCCACATTAAAAGAGTAATGTTCAGAAAAGGGGTAACCATAATCATGACAAGTTTTGTAAATATAATCCTCGCTACTTTTTATAGCATATGTATCATCACAATAATTATCATAAGTAGGAGGCATGTTATTATCATTATAAATTTGCATATCAAAACTTGGGAGACTAAAAATATCATCTTCATTAAACATAGCATCCCCAAGCTTGGGACAAACATTAATTGCAGCAAATATATTCTCAAAAACATCATCTTCATCAAACATAGCATCCGCAAGCTTGGGCCTTTTCGTAGCATAATCACTCTCATCATTAATAGTATGGATAGCACCAATAGTATAGCAATTATCATATTCTTCCAAGCAAGTGCCAAAAAGATTTTCAAGATCATAAGAGGTATCATTATCTTCCACAATTATATTTTCATGAAGCACAATAGTAATAGGAGCGCACTATTTGGGAGAGATATCTTTTTACCTCTCTTCCTTTTTCTTTTCTTCTTCTTCACCACATCATGTGTGGGTTCAATCCTCTTTTTGGAGCTCCTTATTAATGAGATTGGTTGAATAGGAGGCTCCTCCTCGTTACCTGATTCATCATAAGAAATAATAAGAGGGTATTGGGAAGTCTCTTCCCTTTCGTTAGTATTCTCTTCATCCTCTATTTGTTTTATTTTATTTATGTAATTGGCAACATAAGGATTTTCAATGCAATTCACCGCACAATACATATAAATTTCCTCTAGATCAAAGCCAAGAAGTTTATAATGGGAAAATTCTGGAAGATAGTTAGTTATACGTTTCATTTCCTCGTAGCCCATAAGCAAACTAAGTTCATTATAATGTGCAAGGGAAATAAATTCATCACAATATTTGGACACGATTAGATCATGAAACAATTTGCATCGGATAGCTAAATGACCCTGTTCATTACAAAGTCCACAAGTACGGCCAAGAAAATTTAAATTTTCAGCACAATCATCTAGCCTTTCTTGCAACAATTTAGTTTCTAAGTACTTATGCCTCTTGCAATATCTATCTTCCCTATTTGGTGTGTACTTACAAACCTAATGCACTCCACAAAAATTGACATGCTTATAGGATACATTTTCATCATAACTAGTGCAATCATCATTAGTATCATGGTTATTCAAAGAATTCGTACTAACAACATTGCAATCATGCTCATCATTCACATATTTTATGCCAAGCATTCTATGTAATTCTTCTTCTAGTATTTGAGCACAATTTTCCTTTCCATCATACTCACGAAAGATATTAAATAGATGAAGCATATGAGGTAAACTCAATTCCATTTTTTAGTTTTCTTTTATAAACTAAACTAGTGCTAGAATAAGAAACAAAAAGATTCGATTGCAAGATCTAAAGATATACCTTCAAGCGCTAACCTCCCCAGCAACGACGCCAGAAAAGAGCTTGATGTCTACTACACAACCTTATTCTTGTAGACGTTGTTGGGCCTCCAAGTGCAGAGGTTTGTAGGACAGTAGCAAATTTCCCTCAAGTGGATGACCTAAGGTTTATCAATCCGTAGGAGGCGTAGGATGAAGATGATCTCTCTCAAGCAACCCTACAACCAAATAACAAACAGTCTCTTGTGTCCCCAACACACCCAATACAATGTTAAATTGTATAGGTGCACTAGTTCGGCGAAGAGATGGTGATACAAGTGCAATATGGATGGTAGATAAAGGTTTTTGTAATCTGAAATTATAAAAACAGCAAGGGTAACTAATGGTAAAAGTGAGCGTAAACGGTATTGCAATGATAGGAAACAAGGCCTAGGGTTCATACTTTCACTAGTGCAAGTCCTCTCAACAATAATAACATAATTGGATCACATAACTATCCCTCAACATGCAACAAAGAGTCACTCCAAAGTCACTAATAGCGGAGAACGAACGAAGAGATTATGGTAGGGTACGAAACCACCTCAAAGTTATTCTTTCCAATCAATCCGTTGGGCTATTCCTATAGGTGTCACAAACAGCCCTAGAGTTCATACTAGAATAACACCTTAAGACACAAATCAACCAAAATACTAATGTCACCTAGATACTCCAATGTCACCTCAAGTATCCGTGGGTATGATTATATGATATGCATCACACAATCTCAGATTAATCTATTCAACCAACACATAGAACCTCAAAGAGTGCCCCAAAGTTTCTACCGGAGAATCATGACGAAAACGTGTGCCAACCCCTATGCATAGGTTCATGGGCGGAACCCGCAAGTTGATCACCAAAACATACATCAAGTGAATCACGTGGTATCCCATTGTCACCACAGATACGCACGACAAGACATACATCAAGTGTTCTCAAATCTTTAAAGACTCAATCCGATAAGATAAGTTCAATGGGGAAACTCAATCCATTACAAGAGAGTAGAGGGGGGAGAAAACATCATAGGATCCAAATATAATAGCAAAGCTCGCGATACATCAAGATCGTATCACCTCAAGAACACGAGAGAGAGAGAGAGATCAAACACGTAGCTACTGGTACATACCCTCAGCCCCGAGGGAGAACTACTCCCTCCTCGTCATGGATAGCACCGAGATGATGAAGATGGCCACCGGAGAGGGATTGCCCCCTCCGGCAGGGTGCCGGAACCGGTCTAGATTGGTTTTCGGTGGCTACGGAGGCTTCTGGCGGCGGAACTCCCGATCTATTGTGCTCCCGGATGTTTTTAGGGTATATGGAGATATATAGGCAGAAGAAATACATCAGGGGGGCCACGAGGGGCCCACGAGGGTGGAGGGCGCGCCCAGGGTGGGTGGGCGCGCCCCCTGCCTCGCGGCTTCCTCGTAGATCCCCTGACGTGCACTCCAAGTCTTCTGGGCTTCTTCTGATCCAAAAATAAGTTCCGTGAAGTTTCAGGTCAATTGGACTCCGTTTGGTTTTCCTTTTCTGCATTATTCTAAAACAAGGTAAAAACAGAAACTGGCACTGGGCTCTGGGTTAATAGGTTAGTCCCAAAAAATGATATAAAAGTGTATAATAAAGCCCATAAACATCCAAAACAGTAGATAATATAGCATGGAGCAATCAAATATTATAGATACGTTGGAGACGTATCAACTGTTGAGCAGCCGGCCTGCCGACTTCTACTTAACTTGCTAGAATGTTCTAAAACGGCTAAGTACTTGCCTTCTCAGAAGTAGCTAAGTACTTGACCTAGCCACAGTCCGTAGAATGGCTGTTCAGCTGGCAAGACGACAACCAAGGGAAGGCGTCAAAGGAAAAAGCCAAAGAGCAGCAAGCAAGAAAAGACAGAACTCGGAATAATATTTACATAACAAAGGCCCTTGGCCGATCTTCAAAACACAAGTTTAAGATACACCCCGCAGGTGGAATTGTGCAAAATTAACAAGTTTATCAAGATTGATAGACATGCGAAACAAAGATAAAATAGCGGCCTAGGAAGTGGCAGAAGGGTTTGGTGGAGCGGAGGAATCAACGGCGCCAGTTGGTGGAGCGGTCGGCTGGTTAGTCTCCGCCTGGTCGCACCTGGCGACAGTCGGCTCGGTTGGGCGCGGCTCGTAGCTTGAAGCACGGTCGGGCTGGGGCTGGCGGCCCGCTCCGACCTCTGGTGCCTCTTCTTCGCCTTCCTCCTCTGATTCGCCCTCTTCCTCGCCGCTGGAGTCAATCACCTCCGCCGAGTCCTCGCCGTCTTCCGGGTTCAGCCCGAACCATTCCAGCGGTGCCTCGGTGCCGTCCTCAACCCACTCCGGGACGAAGATGCCGGTGTTGGTGTACTCGGCGATCGACGCCGCGCGCTTGACGAGTTCATCTTCCATACCTGCCAACTCCTCATGAGCCTCCAGGCGGAACGTGGCTAGCTGGGCTAGACTTAGCCCAGGATACCACGCCTTGACAAACTCCAAGGCTCGGCGCGCTCCAGCCCGGGCCGAGGAGCCCTTCCAGGCCTTAAGATATCCGGCCGCCACCTCCAGCCAGTCGGCAGTCCGACTGGGAGTGCACGGAGCCGGCATGTCAGGCAACAGGGCGGCAACCGCCTGGGCGCCGAGATGCTGAAGCTGGCGCAACATCCGGTGTGCCGGCCGATGACGGGCCTCGATGCTCAGGATCTGCTCGCTAAGGGTCCGCGGGCGTTGGCTGCGATATGCACATCGTCCGCCCTCCGTCCTTCGTGATCAGCTTCGATGGCCTGGTTGGTGGCGTCCGAGTGGCCAGGGAAGAAGTCTGCCAAATAGAAAGCAAAATCCAAAGTTAAAAACGAGAAGCTGGCTCAACCAACAAGCCGGTAGTTCAAAGAAGGAAAAAGAGGGAAGCTTACCATCGACTATGTCCTCGATCACGTGAAAGACAGAAGTCAGCTCCATTTCCTTATCGGTCCAGGCACAGCGCTCGACCGCAAATTCAGCAAGGAGAATGGTCTCCCCAGCCTCCGCCTCCTCCTGGGCTTTCTTGAGGAGCTCCTTCTGTTCCGCCAGCTGCGTGATAAGACGGTCGCGCTCCTCCGCCAGCTTGCCGCAGTCCACCTCCTTGGCTCAAAGCGCGGCATTGGCTTCGCCCAGTTGTCGTTGAAGAACAACGTTGGCTTCTGCAAAAAGTGAAAAGAGAAAGAGACGACAACATTCAGCAAAGAAAGATGAAGTCGCCAGGAAGATCCGGCCCGACTGCTCAGCAGTCGGCCCGAATCTCGGGGATTACAGCCCGCGGGTGCGCCAGCGCGCCCCCGCAGAGAAAGAAGGAGACTTACTCCAGCTCTCCGACAAGTCGGCAGCACGTTGATCCGACTCCAGGACCTTGGAGTTGAAGGCGGCCGCACGGAGGTTATGATAATCCTGCAAGCAACGATATTTAGTACTCGGAGCTCGCCAATTAGAGTTCCGAGCCGCCTGCTCAGCAGCCGGCCCGAAACTCGAGGACTACACCCAGTGGGTGCGCCAGCGTGCCCCCATGAAGAAGTACAAGAATCAAGAGCAAAGAAGCAAGAAGTGTACCCAGATGGCCGCTGGAAACTCCAGGAAAGTCTTGTTGCAGAGCTTGAGAGCGTCGGCCTCGGTGCGGAGTTTTGCTTGAACGTCCAGAATCGCCTGGTTCAGAGGGCCCGTTTCGCCTCCCCGCACCCACACAGCGGGTGCGGCGCTGGTCGCCTCGGTGTCCGGAATCAAGGAGTTTGTGGTGCCGGCCTCCAGCGGGCGCGGCGCCGATGCCGCCTTCACGAGCCGGCGGCGTAGGGGTGTACGGACCCCGGGAGTCGGGCCCGTCACCATCTCGTTCCCGGCTGGTGGTGCTGGTGGGTCGACCGGTCGCTTGTCTCGAGCCTCCGTAGAAGGAGGTGGCGGGGGCACGAGGACGTCCGGCATGGAGACGTCGCCACCATCCCTTTCCATAATAGGGTGCTTGCGGCCGGCTTCCCCAGTCTGCGCCACGAACTCCGGTGGTGGTGGCGCAGAGTTCAGAGGAACAACGAACACTGCCGACTGGCGATGCGCGGCCTCTTCAGCATGCTTCTTCGCCACGTCGGCGGCCTCGGCCTCCGCCAGTTTCTTCAGGGCGGCGGCCTCCGCCTTGTCAGCTTCCGCATTCTTCCGGCGGGTAGCTTCCCACTCCTCGCGCGCCTCCCGCGCGTTCCACTCCGTCGCGTCTTGGAGGTCGGCGGCCGGATCGATCCACCGGGTGGTGATGGAGGTCTCCGCCGACCTCACGATGGAGCTGGCGGTCGAATTCTCGAAAGAGAATGGAGCCCTAAAATCAAGAACATAAAGCAAAAGAAGTTCAGAAATAGTCAATGAGAAGGAAAGCACAAAAGAAAGAAACTTACGCCGACACCATAGGGGGCGCCTTGGGGACCTTCTGGTACTTGGCCGCTTTCGCCGCGACCTCCTTCCATTTGGTCGCCGTGCTCAGATTCTTGGGCTTCTTCGGCGCACTGCCGAACAAGGCGGCGCCTTGCTTACGCTTGCGCGCGCCGCCTCGGGCAGTCGGCTCGCCGGAGGGGCCTGCGTCTGACTTATCAGCGCCTCGCGCGGGGTGCGGCTCTTCTTCGTCTTCATCGTCATCAGGCCAGGGCTCGATGCTGACTTCTTCGGAGCCACCGGCTTCATAGACACCGCCAGTCACGGTGTCCTCCAAGGCGGCCGCCCCCAAGTCGAGATCGTCCACATCGCTTACCGCCCGGTCCGGCTGGTAGTCACCACCCGCCCCTACAAGGGCGGCCGTCGTGTCCAACATATAGATCTATTTTAGACAACAGAAGGCCGGCTGACCAAGATCAAAATCAAGACTAGGGCAAGTATCAGAGAGAGAGAGAGAGTATCAGCAAACTTACCGCAGGCGGTGGGTCGGCGCGGGAATATGGCCGCTTGCCGAAACTCCAAGACCCCTCCAGCTTGAGGCCGGAGATCTCATTCACCAAGTTTGCGACTTCAGCAGCTGGCATCTCCTTGGTGCTCAGCCGGCATGGATCGCGGTGCCTGCTCATCTGGCTGATCAGGTGCGGCCGGCGTTGGAGCGGAAGAACCCGGCGCTCGACGTAAGCGACCAGCAAGTTAGACGCCCTGAGGCCTTCGATGTCGATCAGCGCTCGGAGCCGTTGGATGGTGGCGGTGCCATCTGCCGACACCGGCTTCGGCTTATAGCCCCAGCTAGCCTGAGGCTCGGCAGGCGGGCCGGCTTCGTATGCCGGCAGGTTGAGGAAGTCGACAGGCGGGTCTATGTTCTCCACGTAGAAGTAGGATTGCTGCCACATCTTCACCGACTACGGCAGCTTGATGGTCGGGAAGTTGTTTTGCGGCGATGGCCAGCGGACCCCAACAAAAGCACCACACTGGGCAGCCACCTCCTGGACGGAGGTTCCTAGTTTGGTGTAAAAGAAGGCTCCCCACAGCTTGATGGTGGGGAGAATGCCGAGGTATCATTCGCACATCGTGACGAAGGCGGCCAGGAGCATCACGGTGTTGGGCGTGATGTGATGAGGCTGAAGGTGGTAGAACTCGAGGAACGAGCGGAGGAAGTCGCTCGCCGTGTCAGGACCCTGATTCCAAGCCACATCGATCTAGCCGGTAATACCTCATATCACTTTGCGGCCTCACGCACGGTATCCCACGGGTGTCGCCTTACCCATGGCCGGGACCGTTTGCGCCTTTTGGCTCACGTATATGATAGTTGTCGCTAGCATCCATATGACAGAGAACCGGGCCGACATGGCTAGTCGTGAACCCAAAGCGGCACAGACCTATGGAGACAGCATACATGAATCACATCGACCATGGTCGGTCATCAGCGAGTGATTCCGGGCTGTAGCACTGGGCTAATAGGACTCCGGGGAACCCAGGCTGTAGCAGGCTAGGCAGGACTCCGAAGTCACCGCGTGACATTTCCCGAAGGGACAGACATAGGAACAAAGTTGAAACACATGCGGCCAGTCAAGTGTCTGAACAGTAGTGCTGGGCTAGCAGGACTCCGGTGACCGGGCTGTTAGCGGACTACTTATGGCTTAAGAACCACTAGACTACATTTCTCCATAAGAAAGGCTGCTC